>NC_042291.1:2846056-2986056 GCF_901000725.2 Takifugu rubripes | reverse complement strand
AAGATCTGGCTCAACTGTGAAGGAGCAGAAACAAGAATAAAGACCAGAGTTCTGGTGCCTTAGAGAAGGTGCTGATCCAGTAAACGTGTCTCCAGCGCTGCTGCCTGGCCCGGTGCCTCGCTCTCATCCCGGGGTCAACAACCAATGATCTCAAAGGTGACACAAGGTCACAAGGTTGAAGGTCCTTCTGCTGGGACACGGAGCTGAGAGGCGCCACCATCACGGAGGGCGAGAGACACCGAGACGCAGGAGAGAGAGACCGGTGGGTAACAGCCAGGGAGAGACCAGACGCCAGGAGCAACTCTACCTCCTTCCTGCTGCGAGGACACAGAAGCTGCTCCTCATCGACACCGTAAAGGTCATAAACCGACGGGCGGAGGAGCTCCGAAGCCGTGGCCGCGTCGCCGTAGTTGGTGGAGTCGCCCACCCTCTTGACACGGGGGACTGGGAGGTCGGTGCGAACGGTTGGAACCCCGTAGGTGCAGCTGTCTGTGGGGAGTTATCAGGAGAGAAGAACCTGAAGGAGAGCTGAGAAGGAAAGATCTCCAGCAGAGCAGCTTGTTTTCAACTGCAGCTCTCGTTCAGCCCAGCAGGTGTTGAGATCTTCTCAGGACGGCCCAGTAGGTGCTGGACACACACGACGTGCAGCACCTCCTGCAGGTGGCACCGTGAGATCTTTGACCCGTGGTGGTCACAGATCAGCTCGGCTCGTTACTTACGCGACTCGCCCCTGAGTCCGATGACAGAAGACATGGTCCTGAACTGGTCTGGGTCCGCCTGCTGCTTCACGAGCGTCCTGACAGATTTGAGCGAGCCTGCTGGGTTAACGGGCTCCAGGTCTTCAGGTTTAACCAGGGCCTGGCCAGGAGGAGGCTGAGGTTCTTCTCGGTCGGCTGAAGCTGTGCTGCTCGGACGCTCTGCGAAGACAAAGGAAACAGGATGTCTTCCATGTTCAAAGTCCACATCAAACCCTCCCCTAAAATCTTCACTGAGTCATGTGAACAATACTGAAGTTCTTGAACGTTCTCTTGCTCAGACATCTGTGACCAAAAGTGACAGTCGATGAGCAGACACACGCTCCCAACATAGGAGAGCCCGCCCCTCAGGACAGGACCCGTCCACTTACACCAGCAGGATGAGGGACACTCCTCTGAAGACAACAATGGTCATCTCACAAGAAAGAAGCCATCCCAGCTCTATCTGTGGGCCACCAATGACTCTGACCAGGAGGGTCCTCAGGGGACCAGGAGGATCCTCAGGGGACCAGAAGGGTCCTCAGGGGACATGGGAATCGGATTCCCCCCAGTCAGTTTAGAGATGAAGAGGCCTCTGGGTTAAGAGGAGAGACGTCTTCATGAAAAGTCCAGCTGACCTGTTTTAAGCCGAAGGAGAGAGTTCTTTTCCCAGCAACACATTTACAGTCAGAGACGGTTCAGGGGTCAGAACTTCATCAGAGTGGATGAAGTTCTGACTAATCTGTGGCTCCTCCATCTCACCGACCTCTGGTCAGAGCGCGCGCCTCCTGGCTGTTGATGGGCATCATGTCCTTCCAGCTGAGGAAATTAGCAAACTCCACAAAGTTGATGAGTCCGTCTCCGTCAGTGTCACAGTAGTCCATCAGGTCGTCCAGAACCGATCCGCTGACGTGCAGCTGGAACTGATGGCACACCGCCTGCAGGTCCTCCTTGTCAATAAATCCTTGTCCTTTCTGGGAGGAATTAAGACAAAATTAGAAGAGCTGATGATTCCATAATAATAGAAAACACGTTTGGTTCCACACTTGAGCTAAACTGGTTAGAGGACATGGACAGAGTGGACAGAGAGGGCTGGACCACCGAAGAGGACAGGAACAGAACCTCTTAACCTCATCAGTCCAGCTTCAAAGGTTGTTTTCATGGAAGTGGGGGACAAAAGCAGGACAGATCTGAAGGTTTGCTGGAACCTTTAGATGATCTAAATATCTACAGAACTGAGTGAGAAGAGCAGCCGATGGCTCCAAACCACCACTAGAGGGCAGTGGTCCAAGTGCAGGATGAAGCTAACAGGACCGTACGAATCATGACTGTATCTCAGCGGGTACGTTTTCAGGACTACTTTAAAGACAAAGACACTGAGAAAAGTCCCCGGACATCAGAACTTAATGATCATGAAGGAGCACGTGGACTAGAATGGCGCTAGCCCATTAGCCGACCTAAAAGCACGTCGTAAATCCTTGAATCGATGCTGTGGCAGAGAGGAAGCTAATGTAGTGAGACTAGCAGGAAGTCTTGTGAGTGTCCCTGGAACAAGCTGGGTCGAGGGATTCTGGTCCAGCTGGAGACGGAGGAAGAGTCACCGGCTTCAGAGTGTGCTTTAATGAGTTAGGTCAAATGAGCGATTAATGTTGGTCAGGGTTCAAAGGACTGTTCTCCTGACCTCATGGTCAGTGAGGACCAGTCAGAACATCTCGCTCCTCTTTATCCATACAGCAATAGTGACGCTCAGCTTGTTCTATTTTATCTTCTACCACTGTGTCCCTCCTTCAGACGTATCCAAACCATCTCAGTCGGAAAACCCGCAACCTAAACTCAGGTAATACTGTCGACAAACCCCAGAAAGGCGCGCTAACCTGCTGACCTCTGACCCCACTGACCCGCTCAGCTCTTCACAGCTGTGCACTAACCTGCTGACCTCTGACCCCACTGACCCGCTCAGCTCTTCATAGCTGTGCACTAACCTGCTGACCTCTGACCCACTGACCTGCTCAGCTCTTTATAGCTGTGTACTGACCTCTGACCCGCTCAGCTCTTTATAGCTGTGTACTGACCTCTGACCCCACTGACCCGCTCAGCTCTTCATAGCTGTGCACTAACCTGCTGACCTCTGACCCCACTGACCTGCTCAGCTCTTTATAGCTGTGCACTGACCTCTGACCCCACTAACCTGCTCAGCTCTTCATAGCTGTGCACTAACCTGCTGACCTCTGACCCCACTGACCCGCTTAGCTCTTTATAGCTGTGCACTGACCTCTGACCCCACTGACCCGCCCAGCTCTTCATAGCTGTGCACTAACCTGCTGACCTCTGACCCCACTGACCTGCTCAGCTCTTCATAGCTGTGCACTAACCTGCTGACCTCTGACCCCACTGACCTGCTCAGCTCTTCATAGCTGTGCACTAACCTGCTGACCTCTGACCCACTGACCAGCTCAGCTCCTACACTGACAGATTGTTTCAGGTAATGTATTTGCACGATTGACGTCTGTCCTCTGACTGTCCTCTGACTGTCCTCTGACTGTCCTCTGACTGTCCTCCTCCTTCTCTACCCAGCTGGCCATCAGCAGGAGGGAGTTTGAGGGTGAAGGAGCTTCTCCTTCCACCAGAGGGTGACCGAGGACAATGGCTGCCTGAAGGACAGACGACAAATGTCTAAATGTGTCCAGGGAGATGAGACGGTTCCCACCCTGTCATAGTGTGTGAACGCCTGCAGCAGCGAGCTGAACCTGGAGAAGTTGGCCATCTTCAGCCGGTTCTGCAGTGAATGGAACGGCCGGCGCCGCCTGTCTCTGGACCCGTCCCACTCTGCAGGCTCAGCGTGACCTGTGCAGGACATGGACAGCTGAGACGTGCCCGAACCCATGCTAACACAGGTCTGCAGCAGCCGTGAGGACCCACCTACCATATTTATTTGGAGAGGGATTTCCACACGAGTGCTCCGCTGGAAATGTGTCTTTATTCCTGGAAAGACAGGATGAATGAGAGACGGAGGACGGAGGCAAACACAGGCTGAGCTGGACAAGCAGGCAGAAGCTCACTGGTTGGTGTCCTTCACTCCCAGCTGCACAGCCAAACGGTCTCTACTTCCAGATCTCCTCCAAACAGGATCCCTACCGGAAAACCTTCAAAGAACAACAAAGGCCCTGAACAGACGCGGTGTTTTTATATTCAAACAACATTGCTATGCTACTGAGGACCTTCTCTCGACTACCTAGTAGTCTGTGGTGCTTTGGACCTCCATGAAAGTCTGAGTGACACTGACGTGGAGCGTACCTCTCTGTCTCGCCCAGCCACCGGAGCGTCCTGGCCACATTCCGACCATCGTGGAAATGGGGCGTGTGCTTCCCAGACCTGCTGGGTGTGTTGGTGGGAGCCCAGCGGAGCTTCCTGTCAGCCTGCTCACCTGGAGGATTCATTCACATCCGATCCCTTCAAAATGGCCGAAAACCCAAACAAATAGACCAGCACAGAACACACAAAAACGTCAAGATTGTCGCGCTTACGTGCGCGAGTGTCCTCGGGTTTCCCGTCCATGTCTTCTGCTGCCGTTGCCTCTTCGATGAGCTCAGACCGGGTCGCTCTGCAGATTAGAACCAGGATTGTGAGGACACTTATGAGACCAGTCTCACCTGTCGCTGCTGCAGCACGCAGGTGAGGTGATGCTGGTCATGTGACCAGTCGGGGTTCTGTTTCTTTCTTTTGTTTACGTTGAAACAACAGGGGGGAAAAAATTCAATCCAACATGCGAAGTCCAACATGGATCGTTTAAAAATGGACAGGACACCTTCATTTGTCCCCTGTCCAACGTGTGAGGAGATTTCAAGCATGTGATGCACCTGTGAATGTAATTAAGACCCAACTGTGGCTGCTGTGGAAACACAGTAAGCATACTGGAAACCAGTTAAAACACAGGTTGTCTTAACCTTTGACCTGTGTCCCACTGGTCCTAGAGACAGGAAGAGTAGGGAGTTGGACTCTGAAGGCTACAGGTCCCCTTCAGGAGGTCTTTGTGTCCATTGTGTGATGTCATCAAGACGTTAGAGGCTGGGTCAGAAGAGTGAAGATTGTTTGAATGGTGGATAAAGAACCTGGATCTTCTTCCATCAGACACTGTGTCCAACAGTGTCCACTCACACTTTCCATCATGACCCCGGGGGACGCCCCGGCTGACAAGACGGGGACAGACCGCGTCCCTTCAGCCGCATACAGTGGAGGGACGAGACGTTTGGACGTCACGCCACGACGTTTGGACGCCATGAAATCTGATGATTGGCAAAAGATTCTGGAGCACATCGCTGGGTCACAAAGCTGCCTCTCCTCTGGAGCTCACTGGTCCTCCAGCAACACACACACACGCACACACACACACGCACGCTCACGCACACACTCTTATAGAATTTAGGTGACTCACCTCTGGGATTCCCGATAGTTTGAGGAGTTCTTGTTAGTTTCAGATTACTAGAAATAAACCAGCCCCGAGAAACAAGTGACGCATTGGTTTGAGTCCCGTTGCCCGGCAACAGCAGTCGTCTCATTCGCGAACTGGCACCGGAAATGGCAGAAATGAACAAATAAAAATGTGTTTCGGTCGTTTTATTGGAGCAATTACTCAGCGAAGTGGCAAACACGTTTCTGGCAACGACATGAAAATAATAATAATAAATTAAATAAAGATCTCTTGGACTTGATTCTCTCGACAGATCTGAGATCGATCCCGACACGTATTTCAAATGCGGCGCCCATAAACTCGATTGTACCGTCCTAAATCACCATAAACTCTGTGTCTTGGGCACACAAAAGTTGAGGAAAACCGCATTCGCCTAAGGAAAAAAAACCATGTCATTAATCTGCTTTTGGAGGTGTTTTAGACCCGCAGGTATATCCCGGGGCTGTGTGATGAAAGTCCCCCTGAAAGGGCTCAATAAAGCCGATGTTAGCGGTGGGATCGGCTCCGCGGTCGGAGCTCATCTGTCATCAGCGGCCAAAAAGGGAAGTTGGAAGAGGGAGAGAAGCAGCGCCAGCTTTATGAACTCTACCCGCACCGGCAGCGGCCAAAAAGTAGTCGGTCCACTGGGCAGAGCCGCCAGCATTATCCTGGAGAAGACAGCCATATTAAGCAAGCTGGTTGTTTGCGGTGAGTGCTTGTGCTTAGTTTTAGCCAGCTTGAGGACTCTGGACGGGCTCCTCGCAACAAGGGAACGCTCCCTGCGTTAGCCTGCGAGCTAGCTAGTGTTGTTTAGCCAGGAGCGACAGGCCCCGCTCGTTAGCCTCCACCGGCAGACACAGCAGAAAGGACGTTTAATTCCATTTACACGTCATTGTTCGTCCGTTTTTACGCCACCGAGATGCTCATCGTTCTCTTATCCACTCAACTATAAGGCCGATTCTTGGTTTTAGTGCCGCGCAGTTAGGGTTAGCTGGATGTGACAGGCTGTACACACCCAAAAGTGCCCGAGCCGAACCTCAGCAACGTAACACCGGTTTCGCAACTGGTAACTGCGCGGTTGGTGTTTACGACAACAACCCGGGTGGGATCTTATTCCCCGCAGTGGAATAATCGGCTGTCTGGGCTTTTTTAGGGCTAACGGGAGCAAGCAGGTAGCATGTTGCTAATGCTGGCTGGTATTTCTTTGCTAACTCACTCAGTCAACAACAGAAAAAGGTTAACGCGAGTATCTGTGACGCAACGTGAGTTGACGGTAATTATTGTTGGCCTGGTGACATGTGTTTGGTGAGCAGGGGTGATAAAAGTGCTGGTTCTAAGAGGGTAAACCTTGGGGTTTCACGTCAGCTCGTCTGACAGGAAACCATCGGTGTCCCAACATTGGAACCTGCTAATCCCTCCTGGTGGCCTCATTCACCTTCAGAACAGCAGGTTCGGAGTTTCTAATGATACATTTCACCTCCCACGGTGACTGTTCCCACCAGGAACTGCAGGAGAACGCTGACCGCCTTCCCAAAGGGAACGGTGGGACACGGTAGTCTGTTTCTCTCAGGAAGAAAATGGAGCCGTGCATCTTTTGGTCAGGCTTGTGTTGGAATGCTGCAGGCTGCACCTGCTCAGGTAGTTCTGAGACCACCCAACGGCTGTTCCACAAGGGAATGACGTTTTTCTGGTGACATTTGCGCCGAGTCGGCAGGAGCTGTGAAGCCAATATTCTTCCTGTCATCTGGTTCAGGGTCTATCTGTGATGCACCTGCGTTTGAATGTGACTGTAACCTTTGTCCTGTTCTCTTTCTCCTGTTTAGGTCATTTTGGGGTTTGCTTTTCTTTTGTTTTGCTTTCCAGTAAGTCACCTGTAGAGGACCGACTGGGTAGCGGGACATGGCCGGAAGAGGCGGAGCTACGCGACCCAACGGGCCGAACGCAGGCAACAAGATCTGCCAGTTCAAACTTGTCCTCTTAGGAGAGTCGGCTGTGGGGAAGTCGAGTCTTGTGCTTCGTTTTGTGAAGGGACAGTTCCATGAATTCCAGGAGAGCACCATCGGAGGTTTGTGTCTCCACTGTTGACCTCTTCTCCGTAAAAGCCTGCAGGTGACGCGACTAACACAGCAGCGCCACACCCAGATGTTGGGAAGTGGTCCAGGTCCCTTGTGAGCACGTTGTCGGCTGGTTTGAGCCCCGTGAGCAGGCCCAGATCAATGAAATGAAGCGAAAGACGGTTCCTGCTTGCTCTCTTCATGCTCTCTTCACTCTGGAAAACATGTTGTTGGTGTTCCACCTGTATTTGCGCACGGTTTCACTCAGAGCCCTGCTCTTGTGTCCACAGCTGCCTTCCTGACTCAGACCGTCTGTCTGGATGACACAACAGTCAAATTTGAGATCTGGGACACCGCTGGTCAGGAGCGCTACCACAGTCTGGCTCCCATGTACTACAGAGGTGCTCAGGCAGCCATAGTGGTGTATGATATAACCAATGAGGTGAGTCCTGGATACAGCTGACCCCCCCAACCAATGATGTCAGGGCTTGGGTGAGAGTAGGGGCTGATAATACCTGGACAACACATAGCATAGAGGATGGTTAATCCTCCTCCTCCTCACACACACACACACATGCATGAGGATCTCATTGTTATTGATCAGTGGGTCGCAGCGTGATGGTTCTTGGTTTGGCAGGAGTCGTTCGTGCGGGCGAAGAACTGGGTCAAAGAGCTTCAGAGACAAGCCAGCCCCAACATCGTAATAGCTCTGGCAGGGAACAAGGCGGACCTGGCCAACAAGAGAGCGCTGGACTTCCAGGTAGGGTCACCTCCGGAGTCACTCTCCAGGTTCAACCGTGGCCACTAATGACGTCTCCTCCTGCAGGATGCACAGTCGTACGCAGATGACAACAGCTTACTCTTCATGGAAACGTCAGCCAAGACCTCTATGAATGTCAACGAGATCTTCATGGCCATCGGTAAGCTGGGCGGGTGGGTTAGGGTGGGCTCAGCAGGGATGAGTACGAATCAATACTGGCTGGAAATGAATTAAAATCAGTTCATGACTCGGTGGTTTGAGCCGCTCTACTGCGGCCGCATCGGTCTCCAAAGATCAGCGTGACGGAGGGCAGGGAGAACAGAGACAGACAGAGAGAACCTGATCAGCAGAGACGAAGAGCTGCGCCACCCTAATCTGATTAAATCGGCCTCCTTGGAGCGTTCTGTCACTGTTGTTCAGAAGTGTCAAGATTCTGGCACTCGGTGGGTGTGGCCTCAGCGATCATGGGCGTGGCCTCACCGACAATGGGAGTGGTCTCGATCAATGGGCGTGGTCTCTGTCAGGATCTGAATTTCCCAGTAGTCAGGACACACGTGTGCCTGACATCTCTGGTGTGTGAGTAATCTGAACACACACCCAGGACTGTGAGGTTGTGTGTCGCAGACACACTTTAACCCCTCTGAATTTATGGATAGATTTAAGTCACGTATGTGTGAGGGCTGAATCGCTTCCCCTCTGGTCAGCGGTGACCCGGTAAAGACACGAGCTGTCCTCAGCATCACCTCTGTCTCTCTGTCTGTCCGTCTGCCTCCTTGATTGAGGGACACTGAACATGGAGGTTAACTTGTCCATGTTGGTGCTGTAACAACGCAGCCATCTCCTGCGTTTTCCCTTTTCCGTGGACGTGGTTGTGAAAGCGGTCTCACCACCGGCGGGCGGGTGACCAAAGTTAACCGTGGACGTTGACCTAGCGGTCAAAGCCGAGCTGCTCTGGATCCTGATGTTTGCTTGTTTCACCGCAGCAAAGAAACTACCCAAGAACGAGCCTCAGGCGGCCGGCGCCAACAGCGGGCGGAATCGGGGAGTGGACTTGACAGAGACGGCTCAGCCGACCAGCCGCACCTGCTGCAATAACTGATCCGGCTCCTGCTCCTCACCCCCCCCCCACACGTGCACCCCTCCTTCTGTCTCCTCCTCAGCTGAACTACATCTAGACATCGGGCTCGTCGGCTCCCTAATGTCAGAACTTCCTGTCAACCTCACTCCCCTGGAAACGGCTAAAAGACTCTGTATAGCTGCATTTCTAATACCTTTTTGTTCATATTCTTTTTATTGTATTTTTTTAAGACTTGTATAATGGATGCATGTATCACTACGACGCCTAAAACCCCCCCCTTTTTATTTCCCAAACCCTGTTTTAGAAGGTGAGTGAGAGGTCTGCAGAGGTGCGGCTGTGTTGTGTGTAGTCTACTGATGAGAAGGTGAGCTTCAGGCCAACGGGGGCTCAGTCAGAACCCGACCGGATCTCCGAGACGACCCACCCGACGTCTTCGTCAGCCCCCCCCGAAGGAGAAAAGCTGCTGCCCGATTTAAACGCGACGATCAGCAAATGTGTCTGAGCCTTTTTAAGAAAGTCCACCCAGGTTCCAGATCTGGCCTGCTGAACCCTTGAGACCCAGATGGTGTGTGTGTGTGTGCGTGTGTGTGTGTGTGTCGGGGAAGGGGGGGGCGACAGCGCTTTGCTTTTAAGACTCCACAAGTCAGCAGGCAAACGATGATTATTACCATCAACCGTGTCTATGGAACAGGAAGTCTAATGGTGGCGGGTGCCATGTCGTGGTCGTCTTCTCTTTTAGCGTAGCTTGCACAGCTCCTGAGCTCCACAGGTTCTTGTATAGATTCTGAACAAGTGTACCGTTCACTATAGGTCTGCTCTTCCTTTTGAAGCCCTCCTCCTTGGCCTTGTCCCGGAGAGGTCAGATGTAAAGCATTGGTGGTGTGTGTAGGTGTGTGTAGTGTTATTAACAGTCCCTCTCTCTTCTCAGCAGTTATCCACGCTCATGTTTGAATGAACCTTCATCACGTCGCACAGTGTTCATGTTTGAGTTCATGGCTGCCCCCAGGTTTTATATGACCCACTGTAATGGACTTGCTAACCTCCGGCTAGAAGCAGGTAGCATTATTAACTTTACTGGTGGTCTCTTCCAGCTCATTGAATTTTAATGATGTAAAACAGCGTTACTAGTGACGGGCTGATCAGTTTTAGTGTCTGATTATGACTTAATTAATTCAATAAAGAGGTCTCTGGTATGACTCCTGGACTCCCATCTGTCGGTGGCACCACAAGGAAGAACGTATATCATCAGATATGAAGGTGGCTTCAAGTTATTTGAAATTAGCCTCATATAATCAAGAAGTTCAACTAAGCCACTGTCCAATCCCACAGAAACTCACCAGGATCGGTAGATACTGGGAGGATACCAGTAAGTCCGTCCCTGCGGGATTGACCCGATCATTTGTTAATGGTTTCCTTCAGGTTTCTGAAGGAAACTGGCCACAAACATCGCCGGTCTGACGCTCTAAATGGGTTAGTGACAAAGGTGAAGGTGGGAGAATCTTTGTTCCAGTCCAACAGAGACTGATGTTACTCTGGTCCGGGAAGGGACCAAGTCCAGCCTGTTTGCTGTCAGGACAAACTGGGCTTCCAGCTGACATGCACGTCACAGTGTCACGGTGTCTCGTCGTGTCCACGCCGCCTGACTGAAGTTCTCCAGAAACTGCTCGTGTCTCACTCTTTCAACAGGTTGTCAGCAGGCAGCAGTTCACCGTGTCGCCAGGTGGGGGCAGCACTGCACCGCCATCAGACCCTGAATTCACCTCACATTTATTCAGATTAAAGTCATATCTATCATCACCATCATCATCATTATCAACGTTTATTTTGGAATCAAAAACACTGAAAACACACAAAAAAGAATAAACCGACATTAAGCAATGAGTCGCTAATCAATCACAAAGGCAGAAACGTGTGGACCTTCACACAGACCTGCTGCGATCTCCACACTTTCATCTGTCCCAGCCCTCACTGTTTACCATGGGTTGTCACCACGGCAACGGCTCATGACAGCTGTTACTCTGCTGGATGGAAACAATCGTGGACAGCTGTGATCTGATCCTCTCCTGATGGCAGAACTTTACTGTTGATCTCCTGATTCTGCACTTGGTCCACCAGCTGCAAGGTGACGAAGAACGGGTTACCATGGTGACGGAGCGCAGCAGACCTCCTGTATCTCACTGCGGCCATTCTTGTTTACATCAAAGGTCCGTGCAATAGCTGCCCGTGAACCCCGGAGGTTGGGTTGTGTTGCAGACCTCAAACGTGGGAGCTCACAGCTCTGGAGATGATCTGCTCAGTTAACAGAAGCTGGACCATCAACTCGTTTAAAGACAAATGCTTAAAGTAATAATGGCTCATTCGACTTGCTGTGTGAATGTAAACAAGACAATCGATTCAGCTTCGGGCCGAGCTGCCTCAGGGTTCCTGCAGATGGGATCTTGTGGTAAATTCTTCTCCTCTTCTTCACTCATTTTGCTCTGTGAATCCCTGATTAAGTCACCGGCTTCTACGCAGCAGCTACAGCAACCCAGAAAGGTCAAAACACTCATTTAGGTCACATCGGCGTTGCGTGTTCTCTCGTTCCCAGCCGCGTTCTGGCCTTTCCCGTCTGTCCCACACACTGTGCGTCGACTTCTGCTCTGCTTTTAAATGTTAGCGCTAATCTGGCTCAGGCACCACCGATGTCTGCTACAGGCCTGAGGTGTGCTGCTCTGCTCTACGTCGACGAGCATCCCTCACTGATCACGCCAATGACGTGCAGGAAGCGTTTCAGCCTGTCGGGATCATTTAAAGATCAGCCCAACAAGTCCTGAAGGCCTGAACTGGTTGCAGCTTCGGTGGTGTCGTATTTTGGTGGAAACTGATCGTATCTGCTGGGTTGTCATCGACTTATCCACCAGACAGACTTTATTATGGTGATTATCTGTTGCATGGTTGCGTTTTGCGTTCAGAAACACACTTTTCTCCTGCTTCAGCCAGCAGATCGTAGCCCGATGCATGCTTAAGAGCGACATGAGTCAACATCACAGCGCTCCACCATCCAAACTAGCTAAAACAAGCTCCTGAGCAGCAGATCAAAACCAGTCTTTAAGCTTTATTTCCCATTCTTGCAGAGCTCCAGGACGCTCTGCTGCTCTCCTGCTGGGCGACATACTTTGGCTGGGATGTGTTTTTGTCTCGGGGTCGAGCCTCGAGCCTCTGATGATAGATGAGCCTAGCGCTGTCATGAATCCTCCTTTGCTGTCCTTGAAATTTATGGCCCCTCACAAAAGCGCCTGCACGCCGGCGGCCGCGCCCTGCCTGCGTGTTTACAGCCTGCCGCTAACGTGACTGACGTGTGCTCGGACCCCTGATAAACGACCCGGTAATGGATGATTATGGACAGGCGTGATGAGCGGTGATGCGGTGACCTCCGCATGAAGCGTCGCCTTCAACGCGGCCTGTAGGGGGCGCAGGACCGGCGAGCCGGCCGGTGACTCCTCTGTGAACCTCCTCGCCAGTTAAGCGTCCATCTGTCATTAGTGGAGTCTAAAAGCATCCTGTAAAAACAGGCCAGTAAAACCAGCAGGCTTTTAATGCAGGTGTGCTGTCAGAGGAGCAGACAGAACGGTGTTTGAGACTGATGGCTGCCCTGGAGAGACCTTCTTTTCTACGACTGAGCCTCCAGCTGAGGGAAAAACCTCTTAACGGACCAGATGCTGATTGGAACCTTTGCCACCGGGGCCGCCTGGACCTGCCTGGGCATGCTGGGAGCTCTGTCAGGGACCGCTGTGAGTCGGGTTCCTCGGGTCTTCCATCGGCAGAGAAGGAAATCTAGCAAAGTGACAAACTGCAGAGGTTCTCTATGTCTGCTGAACCAGCAGAACCTCACGTTAAACGTGACAGAAGCTGGGTCAGAAGGCCAGCAGGTTAATAGCGTCTACAGAGGTGATCAACGGGGCAGGAATAAAGGGTGTGAATCTCTGTCACAACAGGAAGCACTGAGATCCTGGCGGCTGCCTCACAAATGAATGAATCAGGTGATCGCAGCATCTGTCAGACGTGTTGAACTTCTTCAGCCGTCCAGCCTGGGAGAACACTTGGTCTCGGGCAGTTCTGCTCTGTTTGTCCTCTAATAACAGGTTCTGTCCGTTCACAAGGCCATCAGCTAGAAGGTCCTGACCTTCCCTTCATCTCTCAGGTGTTGCTGGCTCTGCTGCCGGGGCCCCTGCAGAGGAACCCTGTCTGAAAGTTACTAATCATCTCCTCAGAGCTGCAGACGACGGCTCCTCCGTGCTGCCTTTGATGCAGCTCCACCCAGATTGATGGGACCGTCCGTAACTCGTCCTTATCGGGACGTCTGGGAAAGCTCTTTGAGGAGCCTCCGGTCGATCCAGAATCCTGCAGCTTTACTTCTGCCGGGCTTCCGCTGGATCAGCACGGAATCACGTGACCCCTGTGCTGCTTCTTCCCTTCAAACCCACAACAGTGGGTGAACAGATCAGCCACAGGTGAAACACCTTTTCTCAAGTGTAATTTAGCCGCTACTCAAGGTTTCATGATGGTCCGTTTGGTTGGATGTTATTCAGCTCTCATCAGGGTTTCTCTGCACCCCTGAAGAGCAGATAAAGAGGCTCCGCTGGCAGATCTTCGTGAGGGCCCACGTGCACGCCCACGGCCGTGCGTGTTGCCCTTGGACAGCAGCTGGGTGGAAAACTCCTTCCCTGGGTGACTGGCTGGATGAGCAGCGTTCATTTGTCAGGGATGCTGGAGATGGATGTCCTACAAATGAGGGGCGATGAACAAGCTTTACGCTACGTGAAGAAATCTGAACCGAACACCGAGACGGTTATGGACTCGTGATTTATGGTGTTCATGGTCGGGCTTCCCCGCCAAGATACTGTGGGCAGGATCTTTGTTGTCCCCGCTGTTATGGAGGAGCGGCACCAAGATGTCAGGCATCATTCACGTCCCGAGGTGATGACAGGTCTTTTGTCCTCCTTTCTCAAAGGAAATATTTACCGAGGGGCTTCGTGCCGGCCAACTACGTGCACGTAAAATGTAAATAAAGTCTTTCATGCAACGTCTAGCTAGCTTTAAAAAAATAAAGCTAGCTACCAATAACGTAGGCTCGTCTCTTTGGTATAGAAACCATAACCTCTAGCGCCTGTTGTTAATGGAAACGTGGTCTTGTTACAGGCCACAGAGCATCTCTGACGTATTAAGCTAATTTATTCCATCTTAATTCTAACTGTAAGTCTAATGCGTCTCGTTCACCTGTGTCACAACCTCCCCCTATCTTTACATCCTCTCTCCATCCATCCGTCTTCCAGCTGTTTATCTGGGTCTGGGTCACGGGGGAGCAGCCTCTGAGGGACATTCTTCCTCCAGGGAAACCCAGAGGCGTTCCCAGGCCAGCTGAGGGACATCATCTGTCCACCGTGTCCTAGTTCTGCTCCCAGGCTCTCTTCTGGAGGGACACACCTTAAAGGTCCAGGAGGCCTCCTGATCTCTGAGGTTGAGCCCCTTCATCCAGCTCCCTCGTTCAGGAGTAACTAGAAGATGGTGCCCCCGGGGGGCAGGGGTTGACCTGCTTTAGATGTCCCAAAGCTGGACAGAGGGACGGACGGACAAATACCTGCGCTCATTTGACGCACTGTTGAAATCAGTCCTCCACGCGTGGCGAGGAGTGAACGTCCTGACGCACCACGCGGGACAAAAGCCAGAGAGTTTGACAAATTAAGAATAGCTTTATTTGAAATTGTTCCATTTATACACACTGACAACAGCACGAGACCCTCTGTGGCTCCTCAGGGGTGGAGACACGTCTGGTGGACACGTCTGTTTCCATTTAACCACAGACGGTAGAACTATAGAGAACAAAACAGGATCACTGACGTCGTCGGTCTCAGCATCTGTCGTGAGGAACCACACTGTAAATGGGTTTCTGGTGCAGGAACATATAGAGTTGTGAGGACATTAGCACACATTCAAGTTTCACACACACACACACACACACACACACACACACACACACACACGACACCGTATCCATAGCACACATTCTAGCTTCCTAATGTGGACGTCGATAGAGGAAGAGTTAAAGTGCAAACAGACGGGGAGGAGGACCTTCATCAGAGCGTCACAGTCATCTTCCTCTAAAGCATCGTGATCCCTTCGTCAGTGGAAACGTTCATGGCGGGAATCATCTTCCTGCATAGTTCAGAGGATCAGTCTTATTATTGCAGTACCATGTAGGTCCATGTGTGGGTCTGAGTAGCTGTCACTGGTTCCAGTATGGCATAGGAAACGGGAATACTGGGAACATTGTGCCTCGCAGCAGGCTGGTTTAGCTTTAAAGGTAGGAGGATCCACACGAGGAGAGGAACCCAGGACGATGGCGGTCCTGGGGTGGAGATGTCCTCCTTGGCCTAGATGATGGAGCATAACCTCACTGAGTCAAACTGGTCAGTATGGGGGAGAATAAGACCTGTGGGTGGGAGGTCCTTGACGGGGCCCCGGGGGCGGGCCGGAGCAGCGCCGCAGACAGGGTCTGCGTCTGAAAGAGGGCGGGGCTTGGCGCGGGGCCTCGGTGGCGTGGCCTGTGCGGTGCCGCGACGGAGCCGCTCATGCGGCGGCCACCGCCATTGGCGGCCAGGTGAGCGGGTAGGATCTGAGCGGGTAGCGGCTGACACTGAAGCTCTTTAACCCAGCGTTTAGCTTGATCTGACCGGAGACACAGACGAAACACAGTCAACACAGACAAACGCAGGAGAACTGTAGGGACAACAGTTCCTGGAGCAGAGGCAACCTTCGACAAACACCTGAGACATCGTCCGTGTCTGCAGGACGGCAGAGGTGGACAGATAAAACACGTGATATCTTTGGTTCCTGGAGCGTTAGCGAGCAAAAGAACCCTCTTTTTCCTCTTCTTAGAACATTCCATGAGCTTTGGCAGACAATATAAGCTGACGTGAGCCTTTCTCGCCACGTTAACGCTAGCTGAATGCTAACGCTAGCTAAATGCTAACGCTACCTGAATGCTAACGCTAGCTGCACGTTAACGCTAGCAGAACGTTAGCTTTGGTCTCAGAAACGTTGCCAGCTCTGAAGGTGCGTCGCTTGGATTTGTGTTGACGCGTTAAGAGGACAGTCAAAGGGTTTAATGTGCTCTGCATCAGGGCAGAAGCAGGCAGAGCAAAACAGACAGTAAATGAGAGCAAAGAGCGCTCTCGATGTGTCCGTCTCTGAAAGGGACCAAAGAACCCACAACGAGGACAGAGCGGACCACAGGTGACAGCAGGACTTGTGTAATAAGAACGGGCGCCCGCCAGCAGGCCGGACACTTACCGGCTGTTTGCTCTGGCCTTTCTGTGTTTTTGCTGTAGGGGGCTGTATTTTTGTTTGGCCGTTTCCCCGCTGCTCTGTCTTTAGTGTCTCCGGCTTGCTGATGTGCTGAAACGGAGACATCAGACAGTCATTTATCGGGGCGATCTCAGCTGTCCACTGTTCCCAGTATCACCACTTGTCAGTGTCTTCCTCAGTAACACACAGCCAGCGCGTCTTCCAACACATTCAGAGGAGCAGGATGTTCCAACGTGGTTCTGGAGAGACAGTTATTGGGACCGTAACGACACTGGACGTGGGACTAACAGGAAGTCCGTCTCCAGGGACGACCTTGATACACATTTACTGATGATTAGCGAATCAAGCTGGGAATAGCTTTGATAGCTGCTCTCCTAAATTACTGGTCAAGGGGCTGCGTTGGTCTGGTCCCCATTCAAACCATCCAGTGACTTTATGGTTGGATTTATGAGGGACCAGCTGTGGTGCTGGAGCCCAGCGGAGCCAGGGAACACAAAACTGGAGGTCAGGTGGAGGAAAAACGTCAAAATAAAAAAAGCGAACAATTGCCAAATGTCATTTCTAACAATAGAACATTGGAGTTTGCTCTTCTCCTGCCTGAGTTTAGCCAGTCAGTTCAGGACTGGATGGGTTTGGAGAGGCAGGGACCACCAGAACCCGGGACCCCCGGTCCTCCATCCCAGCCGCCTGGAGACGGGCGTTGTGCATGTGCTGAGGGCAGCAGGGAGTGTGGGCTTCATGTCCCTCCCTAGTGAGCTCCTCGTTATTCACGCTGGATTTTCCCTGCACGGGTCTCAGCATGAGAACTCTAGCAGGAAGCCGGTCTATTTTCAGCGAGCTTCCAGGTAGTTTAGAGTAAATCCTGCCGTGACTGCATCAAACGCTACGAGGAAAGAAGATTTGAAGAACGCCCCAGAGCAACAGAGAGGAGCGTTTGTTTCCAGGAGGACTCTCAGCAGAGCCCTCCAGGACGCTGGAAATCGATGGGAGGCTAACAGACTTGGCTCTTGCTAGCATTCTTCGCTAATCTGATTTCCTTCACATTAGCCAGCGACCCACTTTCCTGACTTGGATCAGGAGGAGCTTTGTTGGCTTTAAATCTGGGACAGAAACCTTCATGTATGATAATCTTGTTTGGTTTTTTTAGATCAAATCCAGCTGAGTTTGTCCTCCTTACTGGGACACTTTAAGACATTTCTGCCATATTTCTCCTCCAATTTTAAAAGGCAGTGACTTGTGTTATTATCTGAAATGATTTTTGTTATTTATTCACTTGTTTGTTTGTTTGTTTGAGCCTTTCGGGAGCATTTTGAGAAGCTTCTGTCCTACCTGTTTTAGCTGAGTGTCTGAGTTGACGTGCACGCGCACGTCTCACAGTAGAACGTCTTGTTCTGCAGACCGCTGCTTTTGGTGGATGGAGCCAGTTTACTTTTGACCCCCGTCCTGGGGAAGGACTTGATGGAGCCCACCCCGGTCCTGGCCCCAAGCATGGGTCTTGTGCTTCGTACCTGCAGGTGAGCACATTGAGGACACTGAGACGACCGCCGGCCTTGTGTCCATCTTGGGTAAAATGGTTGTGATGGTTATTAAATGATCATAATTCCGTTTTCTCCGCTGCATTAATTGATGCGGATAATCAGGAATTAGCTTGTATGATGGTGATTGGGCACGTTTACGATGTTCTCAAAACAGCATCAACTCTATTGGTAATCTGGCATTTGTGTCTCCTGTGTCCACTTCTGGTTAGGTGGTGTTTTCATCTGTGTTTCAGCTTGTCTCGTGTCTTTGTGGGTTTTTCCCAGTGTGCTCTCATGTCCCCTAACCCCTCTCTCTCCTCTTGTCCCCTACCTCTCTCTCTCTCCTGTCCCCTACCCCTCTCTCTCTCTCCTGTCCCCTACCCCTCTCTCTCTCCTGTCCCCCCTCTCTCTCCCTCTCCTGTCCCCTACCTTTCTCTCTATCCTGTCCCCTACCTCTCTCTCTCTCCTGTCCCCTTACCCCTCTCCTCTCTCTCCTGCCCCCCTTTCTCTCCTGTCCTCTCTCTCCTGTCCCCTATCTCTCTCTCTCCTGTCCCTCCTCTCTCTCCCTCTCCTGTCCCCTACCTCTCTCTCTCTTTCCTGTCCTCTCTCTCTTCCTCACTTGTCCCTAACCACCGTCTCTCTCTCTCTCCTGCCCCCCTCTCACTCCCCTCCTGTCCCTACCTACCTCTCTCTCTCTCCCTGTCCACCTCTCTCTCCCTCTCCTGTCCCCTACCTCTCTCTCCTGTCCCTCCTCTCTCTCCCTCTCCTGTCCCCTACCTCTCTCTCCTGTCCCCCTCTCTCTCCCTCTCCTGTCCCCCTACCTCTCTCTCCTCTCACCCACTAATTGCCCTCAATGTTTCTCCTGCTGTGTGTAATTGGCTCCCGCCTCTTCCTGCAGGTATTTAGTCCCACTTCTGCCTCCTGTCTGTGCTGGACAGAGACCTAAATGTCACCCTTGTGGTGTTTTCCCCTCATCTTTTATGGACCTCCTGTACTACTGACTCTCCATGGAAGCTCCTGAAAGTTCTCCTGGTGTTTTGTTCAGGTTTTATCTGATCTTAACGTTCTGGTGTTTTTGCAGGAATGAATTATACCAAAAGGGACGTGCATATAAACCATCTTAAGCTGTCACTGTTTTTGCAGTTTAAGTGGAAGAACAGCCACTAAAAACCACATTGAACACATTCTGCGTTAATCAGCGGTGTTCCAGTTGCTATGGAAACGGCACAGCAAGGCCACTAAATGTCTGGCAAGGCTTTCAAAAGGATGCAAATACAATCATAAAAATGTCACAAAGTAAACAGTTTATATGAGAGGTTGTCAGGATCAATCAGCCTGATTATTAGAACACCAAGTGCTTATTATATATTTTTTATTATTATAGAGTTTTCTTTTCCTCAAGAAAAATTGTAATTTAATGTGTATTTATGTGTTGGTAGTCACTTTACCGAGTACACTGTACAGCCAGGAGTTTAAAAAATACTTTAGAACTTATCTAGCAACTTATAAATCAGGAGTGGTAAAAATTGGATATTGGATATATTTGATTTGGACAGACTCAGTAAAAAGTCAATAAAATGAGTGTGATGTCTAGATACATTTAAATATATTGTAATGTCCCAAAGAAACCCGCGAGGCTTATCTGAAAGCCTTTAACCAGCCCCTAACCAATCGTTATGGTGTCAGACTCCTGGTCCAAGAGGAGCCGCCAGGCCACTGGCCTGGTCCTGTGTGTCCCCTTCTCGGCATTCCTTACTGAGACACAGCTATCAGGACAGGACACCAGTGTTGCCATGGCACCTTGTCTGTGGACAGTTGTGAAGTTGGATACCTGCAGTTCCCCAATCAATCAATAGGCTAATTGACCTTCAGGTTGATGGAAAGACAGTCGAGCGCCGATAAGGGCCAGCACCTCCTGTTTTATGGTAGCATGTCTCAGTAGGACCCTGAGCACTGTTGAATATCCTACTGAGACATGTTACCACCCTGTCTCTCTTTTCTGTGCCCCCTTGTTCATGATGGAGCCATGACAGGAGTCCTATCTGCTCAGGTTGTTGAGGGAGCTGAGATCAATGCAGAATGAAATTTGCATACTTTATTTACTATATTTTTCCTGGAACCGCTACCACTGGGACGGCCAGAATGACTCCTGCCTGGTCAACAGCTGCTTACCTGACCAGGGGATTATGTCATGGTGTCAACCCATCAGTTTTCCTTCCATTTCTCTTTTACCAAAAAGCCTTATTTGGAATCTAACATTGGCTCTTGGCAGTTGTTGACTGCTCTGGGTGGTAGCACCATCACAGCGTGATGACAAGGGCACCCTGAGGGAGGGTTGTTGACTCAGCTGGACCTCAGGGAGCTGAGGGTACCTTTCACTGTATCAATCACGCAGCCGAGTGCCTTGATGTCCATCCCCCAGGGGATGAGAAGGAGATGGACCCTTCCCCTCCCACCATGGGGCTTGTTCCCCTGCCAGGATGTACTTTAACACCAGCAGGGAGAAGGAAGCTCTCACATCTGTTCGTCCACTGATGCCATGTTCTCCATCCCCACCACAGTTACTGGGACAAACTAGTCGTTTACCACCTGGGTTCGGCCCATGGCAGAACTCTCAGACTGTTTTTTTTACATTGGTCCAGCCCAAGTAGTTTCTTTACTTGGTTTGGACAGAACAGAGGCTTCAGCTTCTTCCCCACGTCATCTCCCTCAAGTCAGATTTCAGCCCCAGCACCTTCCTGCTTCACTGCCCTCCTCCCATTTAATCCACACCCTCCTTCACCCTCATGTTGCTCGTGTTGGCTCCTTACTGTACTGAGGCTATGTGTCTAAAAAAACATGTGAAAACTTGACGTCACTCAAAAGAAAACGTGTCAGCTGATCTACTAAGACTGGGCTGTCCAATTAGCACCTTAATGAATATGGAATGAGGGTACTTCTGCTCGGGGGCGCAAAATACTGTGAAAAATGAAAAATGTTAGCTTGCGCAGTACGGTTTAGTAAACCATGGAGTGTGGTCGCGCACGTCTGAGGGGCAGGTGCAGCTCCTGTTTTCTTTGTTTTCCCAACAGCGTTTTCTTTGGCACAGATGTGGCTCCATGTCGCATGTTCTTTATGATGTTTAGATTTCTCTGGAGATTGCTTGGGTGTTCATGCCTCTGAAAGCTCTTCTAACGCCGTTCGAATTTCTCTTTTGCGTTTTTCGCTCTTCCTCATTTGAATACTGCTCCTCACACCTTTAGCCATTTGCACAATTTTCTTTTCTATATCAGGGCCTTAATCAAAGTACAGCGGATATGGTTTTTTGCCCCAGTTGATGGGAGAATGTCCTCCTCCTTACCACTAGGTGGCGATGTGAGCCTTTTCGGCGGGTTGTTACGACCCCCCGTTCTGTCTTTTCTTCCATCCATGTATTTTAAAATCTTCAGCTCCTTCAGCTGGGTTAGCATGAGCGCTCTCCCATCCAAAAATGAGCGTTCCTGGGAGCTTTGACCGTGTTGCTGCTCAGGTAGTCCTTGATGTTTTTGGGTCATGCGCCGGGTGGGGGTGGGGTGTGGGGGGTTGTGGCGCATGTGCACATGTGTTGTGTAGTTGGACTCTGATTTAGGTGTATACACGTTAAAAATTATTTCCAATCACATTTATGTCTGATTGTGACAACACTGATAGTTGGACTAACATGTCTATTGTGTGTACAAAAACACGCTTAATCTGACTATCAAGACAATAATCCTGTTTTTTGGTTGCCTTGTAAACGGACTGACGCTCTCTCTTCACACACCAACGAGCCTCCCTTTCACACACATTCCCAAACATCCAGAAAATTCCAGAACTGCCTGCTAGAACACATCTAAACCAAATAAACTTCAACAAATCCAAACCAGGTGTCCCACAGAAATGTGTTATATGCGACACTCTAAATATGAACTGGGACATTTTCATTGACTTTAATCCTTCCATATAAGGAACGTGCCCAGAACTATAAATATCAGTGATATCAACACATCGCTTCACCTGTGCATGTGAGCGCCCACGTGTCTCTTACCACTATTGTGGGCTTCCAGCTGTGATGCTGAGTTGACGGCCACCTTGCACAGCGAGCAGTAGAGCAGACGGCGAGCCTTTTCCTCCTCTGTTTCTGCGTCTGTGGCCACCTTAGCTTCAGGTTCCTGGTCTGGTTCCGATGGGAGCTCTGGGGGTCTCTCTTCCTCCACTTCGCCTGTGGAAGGCTCTGAGCGTGGAGCTGATGTGGTGAGAGGAGAGGCCAGGGGCGCTGGCGTCGATGAGGTCATCGACGATGCAGACGGTTGTACCTCTTTGGGCAGGAGTGAAAGGATAAACGGTGCAGATCCTGATGAATCTGCAGAAGCAAAACAACCAAATCTGAGGGTTTTTTTTTTTTTAAAGTGATGGAAAATAAATAAAGGTGAGAATCATAAAACTCAACATTTCATCAATAGGTGAGGAATTCTTGTAATGTAAAATAGTTTGACAGTTAAAAATCAAATGAACTAACAGAAGGGAATGAATATACAGACGGTCCAAGTGGCATCCTGTTATAGAACAGACTAATTCTAATCCACTGTCAGTGCATCGATACAAATTGCTGGTTTCTTGGACATTTTGGGAACAAAACAGCAGTGGATCGATAAGTCTTAATCATAAAACATCAGAATATTGAGAGCCGCCGGTGCACTGAAGAAAAACATTACGTTCTGATCGATGCCAAAGCATCAGAGTTCTCTGTACTTCAGAGTCACAAAATGAAGATTAGCCGGCCAAGAGAGCAGATCAATACGGAATTAGGGAACTTTTGTAAGATCTCAGCCATCAGAGGAGACCTGCGAGCATCACCAGCTTCATTTCTGCTAAGAGTTTGAATCTTAGACCCAGCAGACATATTTTGTGCCTCTGGGCAGGTGTAAGTGGTCATAAATTAGATTGGATTCGAACAAGAATCTTAAGATCATAAAAATCAACAACTCTTTAACCGAGCTGAAGGACTCATTGATCTGCGGCGCTGACATTTGTTTTAAATGACTGCAAATATCTGCAGGCTCGTTATTTCTTCTAAGGTTTTATTGCCTGAGAGCATCTGGTCCAGGAGTCTGCTGAACTGGGCTCGGGCCCAGTTCTTTTTGTGCACCCCCCCCCCCCCCCGTCAGGGTGGGGGGAGGACTCCTCTGCTTCAACCTCATGCTCCAAAATCCACAATCAGCCTGAGAACTCCCCAAGACATGATAACGAGGGAATGGTGTCACTACGGTGCCTGATTTACATCCTACATGCTGCCCTGTATCATAAAACAACCATCAGTGAAGAGGTCTCAGGTCATTCCACTGTAATTCCCGAGGAGTTCTAGCAGGCAGCTGACGCAGCACAGCCAGCGTCCTCCTCTCAGGGCTCCTCCTGAGGCAGGAGGGAAAATGAAGGTTGCAAACGGAAGAAATCCTGCCGGACAGGCCGCTTCAGTGGGACACAGACGGTGTGGCGTTGACCGGCCGGCTGGTTTACCCCAGAGTTTCTTGCGCACTTGAGGAATTTTACAATAGAAAAATTGTTCTAAATTGCTGCGGAAGCAGAAAGTTGTCCAGTTTATAACCAATGAGGAGGTAAAACAAGGGCATGAATAGGTGCTGTGTGATCCATGTGACATTGTGCATGCGTGGCCATCTATCCTGGCGTCGTTATAAACCCATTTCATGTAGAGCGGGTGATTAAAGCGTCCTCAGCTGGCCGAGGATGCTATCTGCAAAACCTCCAGAAATCCATATTCCCAGTCTGGGGATGGACTGGCTCTGCGAGGTCCAGTTAAGAACTCAATCCCTTCTCATTAATGGGGTTAATGGCTGCGATCAATCCAAAGCAGGTATAGGAGGGGGTGGAGGGGGGCAGCCTGACAGCAAAGTCAAAGGAGGGAGAGAGAATCAGAGGAGAGGATAAGAAATGAGGACACAAAGAAACACGGAGCTGAGTAAAAGTTAAATGAAAGTTAGCCCGGAAAATAAAGCAAACCCTGAAGAACGAGGGGGGTAAAAGAGTGCGTAATTAAAGAGAACGAATTGGAGAGGTGGGAGTGAGGAAGACAAGGAGGGAGTCAGAACACCTTCTCAAGCGTTTCAGAGAGTCTCTCCATCAGGTAGAATCAGGGCTCCCCAGAGATCTGATTACCTTCCTCAATCAGGACACATGAAGCTCTTTAATTAAAATGGCTGTCTCAGATTATGTGCTGACAAGAATGCCTTTGTGACTCCAACGTTCTGTTGAATTCTCCCTCCGTTATTATCAGGACTGAACAAATGAGAAAAGAGTAATGAGCGAATGTTCCTGTAATAAAGGGTCGATAAGGCGTAAAAATAGCTCGCACAGGTATTCACAAGTGCCATGTTTGATATTTATGAGCAGCTGAAGAGACGGATTTGAATTCCCACCCCTTTTTTTTTCCACCTCAAAGGAAACGAATGAGCCCAGTTTCTGTCTGGGAGTTTGTGAAGACCCTCGATGCTGCCGCGCCAGCGGAGGTAGGACTATTTAGAGCCCAGGGGCGTGTCCCCCCGTCCAACTGTCCTGACCAAGCGCAGGGGTTTGTGGGCATCCAAGGAGCGAGAGGTGGGGTGGTTTAAGGAGGGCCCCCCCACAGCCCTGCTGGTTCTACAGCTGCTGTCAGAGGCTCCCTGACAATCTGCCCTTTAATAGCTAATACCAGGCTACATTTCCTGGAGCGCTGGAGTGGAACTGAGAGATGGCGCCTTGGGTCACCACTCACACACACACACACACACACACAGGCTGAGTCATCCACCTGACTTATACTACATTGCTCAGTTCAGCTGTCAATCGTGAACGTTCAGATCTGATTTCAGGAAACACATTTTTGGAGGTTTGATGAATTTTCTCCACACCTGACATGAACAGCAGCATCACGGCGCTGAACCATGACAAGACCATAAGTGAGTGACATCAAAGTTCAGCATCGACACCTGCTGAACTTCTCATTTTGTCATGATCTGACAGTTGAGAAGATTATTATTCACCACCCAACACCAACCCAGGCCTTCTCAGGATTGAAGCCTGAATAATGTGTGTGTGTTCATGTGTTTCCTAATCATATGTTTGAGGCTGTGTTGGAGTTGGAGTTGGAGTGTGTGCAATATTGGTCCTTCAGAGAAGACCGGTCCTGTTTATTCCCTTATATTTGCACTAAGGTGTCCCAGGCCATCACTTTAGAGCCAGAACCCCAAACTAATTATTCAGAAGTGAAGGCAGGAATAAAAGCTTCCCAAAGGAGGCATCATCAGCACTAAAGCAGAGAGGAGGGGGCCGCACCTGTTCAGGCTTCATCTTCATGACAACAGACATTATTTTTGGATTTTAAACGTTGGCCCGAGGTGAGAAAACTTGAACAACGAGAATATTTCCCTTCCCTGCTCCATCCTGAGAGCTGTAAATCCCAGAGAACATCATCTATAATAACCCCCCCCCCCCCCCCAAACCAGAGTCAGATGCTTGGGTGAAGCTCTGAGATTAATATGATTAATTTCTGTCACAATCAGTCACATCGCTTCATTATTTGTTTGCTCAGCTGCAAATCCAGAACCCAGTTTTTGGAAGGGAAGTAAATTCCTGTTTAGTGAGTTACTGAGGTTGTGTCTGGCTCCGGGCTGATGCACGCCGCTCTGCAGCTCTACAAACTCAGGGTGAGAGGAGCTGTTTGGCAGCCAGCCACTGGCTCGTATCATCAACCAAGGGTGCGGTCCAGCAACCGAGTGATCACATTCTGGGTGAGATACCGCTAACATTCCAAAAAGGTGTCTTTGCTGGGTCTAACACTCATTTCTCAAAGCAAAACGGCAACAAGGGGAGGGAAGAGGGGAAAATCTGGGGAAGAGAAATACAAACCTGCCCCCTCAGGAGAGTCCGTGAGCTGAGAGCTGCTGATGCTCTTGGTGATCTCCAGGTTGGTAGAGTCCTCAGTGACCCCTGAGCCTTTGAGCTTACTCTTTGGAGCGTCCAGGGCCTTTAACTTCTTGGCATGTTTGGTGCCTTTGAGGTGGGCCAACGCTTGGCTCTGTCGCAAGAAACAGTGAGATCAGCAACAAAACCAGAGGAACACGGAGGGAGGGAACCTGCTCAGGCTGCTCACTCCTAAAACTAAATCAAAAGTGTGTGATGGGCACACGCGCGTCTCTGAGCAGTCTCGCTGCGGCCAGCTCAGCTCCACCACAGAGGGGGACAAATGTCCCCACTTCCTTCTGGAAACCTTCAGCTTCCTGGCTGTGAGGTCAGGTGACACACACATTCAGGGAGGGGGGGTGTGTCCCTGATTTGAACTTCACCATCATCAACAACCACATCTGAAGGGTTTGGCTGTTTGAGGAACCCCGCCACAGTCACTGACGCTCAGCTTCACTCGCCACGCACGGTGGGGTTCAGCAGAACCATCCAGCAGAGCAGATGTAGGACAAACTGGGAAGTTGGGACTCCAAAAGCAGAACAACTATCACAAGCTAATGGGACTCCAGCTGTTTGGTGACAGAGGAGAAAACTGCTGTAATTCAAAACAGGAACCAAATATTAAGCTGCAAAATAGCAAAAGCTAAAAGTGATCATTGTCTGGGTTTAAATAAACACATATTATTGGAGTAATGAGATTCAGAGCTGGTTACACCCAGTTCTCATTAGTTTACATCCTTATCTTTGATCTAAGGGGCTTCAGCAGCTTTACGTCAGAAACTAAAACCTAAAATCCTCTCGCTGTGTCAGGTTCTTCTATGGTTCAGATGTGCTTTGTAACGTATATGTTTGCCTGCTTCTTTGTGAAATTGGATCTGAAATAATGTCATGATGTCAGCGATGATGTCAGCGATGGCCTCAGGACGAGCAGAACTTTTGCGCTTGGCGAAGCTGAACTGTTTGTAAAATGTCAGCCCTCATTTGATTCCAGCAGATGGAGACACCTGGATGGTTTTTAGTGTTTATTAAATCTATATTTACATCCATGTCTAGCTGTGCAGCACTTCTTCAACCATGGATCGTGTCCTACATGCTTTATAGGGGCACTCTTATGGCACAGGTCGTCCCGTGGAGTCCTCCTGGACCTTGTTTCCCGTTCTTTGGTAGAGCAGCAGCCCTGACACCACGGTTCCGTTGTGGGTTCATCTGACTGCTGTTTGTGTTGCTTTTTCTCTGACCTGCAGCAGAGAACTCTGCTCACCTGTGAGTTGAACCGCATTTGGCAAACACCGCAGGAAGCGTGCTTCCTCTTTGTGGCAGGTGGGAGTCCAAGGGTGTGATGGAGGATGGCTTTCTGCACGGGGTCCATCTGGAGGATGAACAAGCCCAGAAAAACCCAGTTAAGAGCAACCTGTAAATCAGCTTGGCTCTCGCGTCCGTTCGTGTTCTCCAAAGAGACGACCCCGCTGAAACGTCAACAAATCAATATTAATTCCCCTGAGTTACACACGGAACAAGTCACGCAGCAAGGAACCTAAGGTGTTGTTACTATGGTAACAATAATCAGTCATTCCAAAGTCCAGAACCTCTCAACCAGATCTTTAAACACACACCGGGAAAAGGGTTTCATTAGGTGATAAAACATGTTTCGGCTTCAGTTCTGGGGTCTTCCATTAATGCCCCTGTTCATTATCACACTCACAACATTGAATAAAGCCTCTGCACTCAGACGTAACACGTTCCGCTGTCTTCTCATGGAGGTTTTGCGGATATATTTTGTCGCCTTCTAATCATACCAAAGTTGCTGATGGGTTTTGAACTCCTCTAAAAGTGCGTGGGTTGTAATTGCAGCTTGCATCATGCGCTCGGCTGTCTCACTGCCGTGCGCTTTACTCATTAGTTGTGTTTCCATCTAAACAGTTTGAAGCATTAACACGTTCAACAGTGCTAAAGCTGACTTACTGGATTTCTACTTTTAATTGTCCTCAGAGGAAACAGAATGGCTCAGCCTCTCCAAACACTTGACAGAAATACTCTGAAAAGCTAGTTCTGCTCTTTTCCCTTTTCAAAGATTTACATAGAAGCTTAATTGATAGTTTGTCAGGGAGTAGCTACAGGAGTTTCTTTTCAAATGGAAACTATTTCAGGCAGTTTGGAGGAGACTGAAGAGGCAGATGAGGTCAGGTCGGACGTCCTCCAAGTCCCAAGATACCCTGGCGGATATGAACGAACCCCCACGATGGACAAATTCCCTCTAAAGGACTCCCGGCTGGAAAAACGCTGAGCTCGATGGTGGAGCTGTGAACCGTGGGCAGCTGTTTGTGACTGAGCGAGCTTCAGAAGGGAGGGCAGATGAATGGAATTAAGGCCCGGTCTAACTGTGGTTTACGCCCGGGGACAAGTCACGGAAGCATTCTTCTCACACACAACTGAACCACATTAAGAAGTAGAAGGAGACACGCGCAGGCCTGTAGGAGAGGGGCTGATGGATGCCAACGGTCACTGTTACACTTGAATTTCCACTTTAATGTTGCGATCAACGGAAGATGGCGATGCTGTTTCCCAGGGATCCTCGTCCCAACGTGATACAGCCGAGATTGCTCAAGACGCCGCAAAGCAGCCGTGGCGAGTCGGGACAGTTAGAATAGGATAGAATTATAGATTATGGGATAGTTGAGGCATCAGCCCAATCCAGTCAACAAGGATACATTAAGCTTTAATGGAGAACACTTTTGCAGCAAGTGTTCCTTGAGTGAAATGTTCATAATATATAGCCGCTATCAACCTGCAGCTGCAGGATCAGCTGATGTCACATCAGCACTTCTGAGCGGCCAGATGAACATCTGCGTCTGATCTGCGTCTGATTGTTTTGCCGCGCAGCAGTGAGCCAAAGCAGAAGACTCCATCCCAGAGACGGAGACGGTGCCCACGTCCTCCAATGAAGCACGAGGAAAGCAGCGTCGCGCAACCTTCCACCCTAATGCCTTCTAGAAAAGAGCAGGAGAGCGACAAAGCCCAGACTGAGCGAGGGTCGGCTCATGTTTGGAGGGGAAAACGGGTCCAATGGTCCAAGACTCTGGTGCCAGTTCAAACATCTGGGCCATGAGAGAAGAGATGACCTCTTCCTTGAAACATGCGCCGGGCTGGAGACAAGACAGCTCCCCCTCACCACCACACACACGCTGTCAAGTAAAGCTCTGCTCATGAGGCCAGAAAAAGGAGACGTTTCTGCACATTTGCTTCTCATTAATCACTGAACATGACCCCCCCCCCCCCCTCCCCTTGTTACTGAATTCCCCACAACAAAGTTTCTCCTCCTATTTTGCGTCATTCCACGTGTCTTTAAAGAAACCCCCCCATCACTTCTCAGGTCTTTAGTGCTGATGTGCAGAGAGCAGCTGGAGGGCCACAGACGGGTTATTCCCCGAGCTGCGCTGCCATCAGCCACCCACCGAGCCACGGCGACGCCACGTGAGCCACGTCTGCCAGGGGTGGCAAATGTAGCATGACAAACACGCATAATCCATGTGGAAAGGCAGGGAGCAAACACCCACACATGTCAGCAAGCATCACACGGAGCGGTTTTAACAACACTCGGTCTCAGCCGTGCACCAGAAAGTCAAAAAAGAAGGCATCATGTCGTCTTTCCCTTCAACGGGAGATGGGGGGGGGGGGGTTCGCCTTTCAATGGTCAGATTCCAGCAATGACAGGCGCCACTCATCCAGCTCAACTCTGCTGCTGAGAAACATCACACGTAAGCAGAGAGCAGATGGAGTTTTCACAGGGAACTGATGCTTTTACAAAGGAAAAAACCTGTAGATTTGGATGGAACGTCTGCAGAAAAGTCATTTCAAGAATGACGGGGAGTGAAAAACACCCAGAAACAGGTGCTGAGACGCAGAGGGTGAAGAAACACTGAGCTCTATTCCGTGTGTGTGTGTGTGTGTGTGTATGTGTGTGATAGGAGGATGAGCATAAGAACTTGTGTTGAACATCTGTTGAATTGTTAATTCTGTGGTAAATTCATGAGATGTCTCTTGATCCTGTTTGCTCCCTAATTGTTTCCCTTCATCGGGCTGGCTGCCACTGACGTCAGCAGACAGGGATTAAAACGGGTCCTGCTCCTGTCCAAAGATCCCTCCATCTCAGTCAGGTTCCTCCACTCAGCATCACTAACATCACAGGAGAAGCCCTTGATGAACTCAGAGGCCTGAGGGCAAATGTTGTCTCAGACACGTCCCACAAACGTGGGGGGGCTGTTTTGTGTGCATCAGAATGAAGGTTTCATTAAACACAACAATGTTCCAGTTAATCAGTTGTTGGTTTAATTCCACCGCCTGGGCTTCGTGTCTGGAAAAGCTGTAGCTCACATGGAGAATTTCCTGGACGCTGCAGCTGTTGAAATATGGACCTTTCAAGACAGAAGAGATTTGGCCAAAGTCTTCATTTTGACAGTAGGTAAATGCTTTAGAATGAGACACGGGCCTGTTGGACATGAGTGAAGTCTGCAACAGGGTTCATGTGAGACTTCTGCTGGTCCTGGACCTTCGTCCCACCCTCGTCACCCTGAATTGAAGCTCTCCTTGTTTGTGTCACGGTTGCATTGTTTGTGTTCCGTTTCACACGTGCACCATTATACAGTAGAACATCCAGGTTCAGGTCCACCAGCTGCTGCAGCTGTGTTCTCCCAGGGTTCTGGCTGCGATGCCATCACAGTGTGCACAAACAAAGCTGTTTGCACGAGTGCTCTAATCTGAGCAACCTGATGTTTGACACTTCATTTGACCCAGACAACCCAAACTCGCCTCATTATCCACTGCAAATGTCAGGCGGCACGCCGCGCCTCCACTTACACCGGTGAGCCAGCAGATGAGCGGGACCGTGTCCAGGGTTCACCAGGAGTGGTTCTGTCCCCATTAGGTCCTGTTACCACCAGTGTATTTCTGGGTGGGGGCAGCCTGATGGAGAGGTTGGTTATTGCTCGTTATTTCAAAAACCGCAATGAAAAGATGCAGTTTAATAAGCGGCAGGCTCGGTTCTGCTTTGTTCTTGGATGGAGCTGCTAAGTGTCAACATAATATTCACACATATTTCTAGCATTAGCTAACCTCTGGGCCATAGTTACTGCTGTTAGTCATCATTAGAGCTCGGCTTAACAAAGGTAAAATAACGTCCGCTGAGAATGACTGCTGGGTTTCTGCTTTAAAGTGGGTGAATTCAGACTAGAGGTGATGTGAAGGGGCTGAGGAATTAACTGTGTGATGGAACAACTTCTATAAAGTCTACAGGACATAAGGATGGCTGGTTAATGAGCTCCATCTCCAATGCTGAGGTCTGAATGCTCTATTCATCACCAGCCTCACTGCTGTTAAAGTGGGATAAATGACCTGTCAGATGGAATCCTCCCCTATATGTCTCCCAGTTACACGAGTCAGCCAGTGTTCAACAGACATGGAAGGAGGAAAAAATTAGCAAGTCAGATTCCACACAGGGCAGAAAATGGCTGCTCGCTGACTTTTAATGAACAAGTGAAAAAAAGTGTTTTGGTTAAAAAACAACAAAAAAAAGACAATTTCATGTATAATATATTGTATGGAGAAATGAATCTTGGATGAAGTGAAGTCAAAAGTCGAGCCAGAGTTTAAAGATGAACAATTCCATCCTGCATCAGAGCGATTTGATTTTGGTCTCAAATCATCGGCGTCTCCTCCTGATCGGCTAGCTGCCCCTGGAGATTCTGAGGAAAAGCCTGGTCTCTGAAGACAACAGGGGGGTCGTAGACATCAAAAAACCACCGGAGGGGGCGCAGGCGGCAAACCAAAACATAACAAACCCGGTTCCAGTCAATCACTGGCCAGATGGTTGGGGAGGGAGTGGGGCTTACTCACTGAACAGTTGGAGTTAGCGTAGCCAACTTAGTGGTGATAGCGTAGCTCAGATCTGCTTGTGACTTCAATGCGTGTTCATGAGTTACCTAAGGTTGTGGGGGGGCACCTTTAAAACTTTTGAATGGGACTTTAGTTCATGGCACAGATTAATAAAAGCAAAGACAAAAAGATAAATGTCATGATATTCAACCGTGAATATTAAACACAGCCTTGGTAATGAGAGAGCACCTACAGGAGGGAGGGCAGGGGGGGTTATTGGATTGCGCAAATCAATGACCTCATAGAAAAATGCATGAGCCACCTGAAATTAATGAGTTTTACCAATGCAGCACACACCCAGAAGAGCTTGGAGTCTTATATTCTAATCCTGCATCTGCTGAGCAAGCTCCTGCGATGTTCCATCACCTCACTGATTCTCTTATTTCTGAGCTTTCCAGCTTCTCAGCTCCTCATTACAGGACACTTCTGAAAAGTTCCACAGGCTTTTTCTGTCAGCCAACTTTCTCCAGCTCCTCAAATAATGCCCCATGCTTCATATAAACCACCTTACAACCCCCCTCAAGCTAAACAGTCGGCTGTGGGACAATTCTAAACCATCCGCCGGTCTTCCTGTTGCCGCCTGTTGTGCATTTGCTAACAAGGAAACACCTGATTCGTGCTCCTGCTTACAGGAATCAGCCAGGTTTCCGTCAAAGTCCAGAGAGCATGGTGCTCTGACTCTGGCCCACGACCAAAAGCTTCCTCCACGCTTCAGAGTTCGACCCCAGATTCTTTGAGCACCTTTGAGAGCCAGAGCCCATGCACTGAAACCACTGTATCACGGCGGTTTACAGGAGGAACACGCAGTTGTTTCACACTCAGCACCTCCATCAAAACCCTCCTCAGCTCCATCCACGAGCGGCGAGCTGACAGACACATCAGCGCGGGGGGAGGGGGCTCAGGAAGCCGAGAACATGAGTGAACTAAAGGGGGTGATTGGAGCCAGACGTGCGCTGCACTCTGCATGATGGACCTCTGGCTTCCATCAGCCCTCCCCGACTGTTGGGCCTTCCAACCTCCCACGAGAACGCAATTTATAGAGTCCTTTAACCTCGACGTGCAACTCAAATGGAAGTCTTTAAAGCTGATGGATGCACTTTAAAAACATATTTGTTGCATTTAAACCAGCAACTTTGACCATTTCAGATATCCTGAGCTAAAAGCAAGTCTCCTCTCTACATTAATGGTGGAACACTTTCAGTTTCATCTCATCCGTTCATGCTGTCACTCACCGTTCCACGCCACACCTCCCCAACACACACACGCGCACACACACACCAGATCAGGCGCATAAAACTAAATGTGAAAAAGTAAAGTGAAGAAAAGTTTTGAAGATACAAGATACAGAACTGTAAAAACAAAATACAATATTGAAAATGGAAAAAATGCAACACCTGGCAGTATTGCACCATCAAACCCTAAAGTTTCCATTTCAAATGTTACTTTTTGATTTAATTTGACCCTTTTCGGCCCTGACTCGGCTCCATAATTTACTCGGCAATAGTGCTGCAGGACAACAGAGCAATTTCCCAGCATGAACATCAGCAGCAAATGTCGATAAATCGTTGTCCTGATTACTCTACAGAGGAAAATGGAGTTTATATTGTTTCAGACAGAAGAACATATATGCTCCCAGCTGGGAAGATCTAATTTAGAGACACAAACCCAAACACAGACACACATCCGCCGCTGAGCCTCACACTCTCCCCCCTCTCTCTGCTCTTGTTTATTACACTCCAAAACTCACCTCTTCTGCTTCTCAACAGTCGCGTCCAATGTTGGATGGAGGACAAAGAGTAAAATATGGTTGCTTCAAAACAAAAATCACCATAAACAGAATGAAAAGAATCACCCAGCAATCATGGGCTGGTTCATTCTTTGAGTTTGTACACAGCGGAGGCTTGGCAAGGTCGACATTGTCAACGAGAACTAGTTTACATTCGATTTGACCTGGTTAAACATGAAATAAATGAATGAAGCCGCAGCCTCGATGATCCTGTGGAGAGTTTAAAGGACAAAACAAGTCTTGGAATTAGAAGGTGCGCTTCCATCACTGTGGCCCCACAAAGCTCGACTCCACCAGTTGGGGCCCTTGGGGCGTCCCACCGTCACTCCCACAAACTCACTTGGTGATTGGTGGATCGGATGAGGGCGGGGTCACAGTGGGCGGGGCTACAGACCCAAACACCTAATGTGAACATCATTTAGACTCTAAATGTATCTGCTTAGCTTTGGATATTCTGGCTGGTCAACTACTGTTAGTGATATAAGTATTGTACGTAGTGGCTCCTTCATGGGGAACAGTCACAACTGTTCTCATCATCAATTAAAACTCTCAGAGCAAATCCTGTTCACAATAGTCTCCTCTGCATGTCCTTTATATTCTCCAAGGACGAGACTCGAAATGGAAACAAATTCTTATGAGTAAAGCAGTGCAGAACTTTTTGGGAGTTTCTGACATTCTCATCTTGTCTTTCTAAAAGTTTCTATTCCCCTGGTGTGTAGCTAAGAGCAGGAGGTGTCGTGTCAAGATCTGGTCAAGCCACATTTTTGTTGGTTTTTCTCAGAGAAAGAAAATAAAATTTGGCTGATGTCTCTTTGACCCTGGAGGTAAAAAACTTTTGTCTGAGCCAGAAAGAATCGGCACCAACGTGAGGCGTCACCTTCAGCTCTTCGCCACGCAGGTGTTGGTATAAACACACCTGTGTGTGTGTGTTATTCATAATACTATAAGATTAAGGTCTCTGTCAGTGGTGTGAAAAGATCTTCTGATCTCTTAAGAAGAAGACATGATCAAAACCTTATGGCACATCAGCAACATCTGACCTCAGCTCAGCAGAATCCAGTTGAACGTTTATGTTAAAGGCGTAAAAGCTCTTGTTAAAGGTGAAGGAATCCAAACACACAACCAAGAGATGCTCCAGAGTAGGTCAGCCCAGTTCACTCCAAATTTAGCCAAGTCTTGTTTATGTGCGTGTGCGTGTGTGTGTGTGTGTGTGTGTGTGTGTGTGTGTGTGTGTGTGTGTGTGTCTGCTCTGTGTCTTCATATCTCTGATCTGTAATTGAAGAGCAGACACTAACAGCTTCTTCCGCCTCTGTTTTTTCTAGAATTGTTGAATTTTCCCGATGACCTTGAGGATTCCCTCAAGGTCATGTTTACACGCATTAATTACTTTCAAAGGGGAGATCAATAAATCTGTGTGAGCGTTGGTGAGTGCTCCAGGTGAAGCCATGTGTGTGTGTGTGTGTGTGTGTGTGGATGAAAGAGTCAGTAGAGGAAGGGCAGGCGAAGCAGGAACATCAGCTTTTATGGCTGCTGCTTACACACCAGTTAAGCTGTGCTTCTATTTATAGATTCCTTAAATAACTCTGTCAACTCACTTTTTCACACAGGTCCATGCAGGTTTGGGGTTTTACCCCCTTTTTGCGTTACTTGCGTTTCCCTTTCTAATATTTAGCTTGAGCATCTGATTCTTCCTCCTTTTTTTGTCTCAGCGTGTGTTCATTATTACACACACTCAGAAAGAGGAACGTTCCAAAGACAAATATAACCAGATATTCCTCTGCTACTTAATCCTGATAGAAGATGTCGACACCTTCTCCACGAAACTGGTCTGAGTAGCAAATCAAAACAGATGAGCCGAGCTGCTCTGGCTGAAACACTCACTGTTAAAACAGTTGGACCATAAAACTGGATGTGAAGCAGGTTTTTCAGCTGTGCCATCACTGATCAGCACTCGGGGAAACAGGCGGCATCACCTGCAGGTCTTACCGCGCTGAATCCAGGGAGGAGACGCACCGCTGAGGTGGTATCCAAGGGAAACGGGAGGAAGGCTTTCATCCTCAGCGATGGAGGCACAGCAGCCATGGTGGGGCGCACGAGAGCAGGCGTCAGGCTGTTCTCACACGTGTGACCTGTGGAGGTGACACCAGCCGGTCAGCAGCAAGCATTAAGAAGCATAAAACAGTATCACACACGTGCAAATCTGTTTGGAACTGAATCCACGAAGATAACGAGAAGTCGGGGGTGTTGTGGAAGAGAAGCAGAGCAGCGTCTCCAGGATTTGGACTGTTCCAACACAAATCAGGCGTCCCGTCTCTGCATGTACGGGTTTCACTTTACTCTAGTATCCTGTGAAGACTGCTCCCCCCCATCCCAACCTCATATATTATATTAATGTGTTTTGGTTTTTTATGCCAGCGTAGAGGTCCAAGATTTAACCAATATTAACAGAAGCCACATGTTGGATGCCGCAGCCGTGACACAACTCATTTAACCTCAAATTGGCTGCATTCATTTAATAAGGAACTAGCAGAGAACAAATATTCTCCCTGTCCTCGCTCACGTCTGATTTAACTTTAACTGATTCAACTGCTGCTCTCTGCCTTCTTCCCTCTCATGTTCTGTCAGCAGCAGACCAACGTCTCAGGCCCATTTCAGACCTCCCCTCAACCTGACTGTGTATCGCAGGGCTCCAGCAGCTCATAGGTGACAGCCGTCGCTCTGGGAGATCGGACCGGCGTTAAGCTGCTAAAGTGAGTTAATATTTGGATCTGTGCTGGCAGAGCGGGCGTAGCAGTACCTCCTGTGATGTACGACGCCCTCAGAGGATCGTTATAAACTACTGAAAGACCAGGAATGTATTTAAATGTCTGCGGCTTGTTTTCTTTCCATATTTCTGTCAGCAACAGGCACAACGGTGATTAATGTCAACGTTAAAGGCAGGTTAACACAACCATAAATGAACCGCTGACCTTCAGGCACAAGAGTTCCGCGACTTCATTTGAACTTTGAGCACAAAAGCCCTTCGCATGTGGACAGTGAGCTGGCTGAGATGGATGATCCAGGCTGGAGACCTGCAGATTTGAAGTGTGGACGTCCAGGAACACCAACATGGGCTCATTAACCGCAGCTCCATGTGCTCTGGATCTTTTCTGCTGGAATCTACTTTCGCCTTTTTCACCACTCCAAATCATTATTCTGTCTGAAGCTTCTTGTAGGACAAAAATAGGCGATATTGGGTTAAAATTCAGAGCGGAAGGAGGATAAGATAACAGCAGTGTGCCGAAAACATGAAATAAAAGTTAATGTAGCTCCACGTCTGTCTGCTGCGGAACGGAGCAGCAGCTCAGCTCTCAAGGCCGGGGCCAGTACATGAATGTGAATGGAAATGATTTAACGGGCCAAAAAAGCAATTAATGGAGCTTGTCTTGCAAATTAAAAGAGCTGGAGGGATGAATATTGTGACAGACAATTTTTGTTAATGAAATTAGCAGCAGCCAGTGGTCACACTGGACCTGCAGCTTCTGGAGGCTTCTGCTGCTGAACAAGTCAGGGTGAGGAACTGAGATGAAATCTGACTTCACTGCTCTTTGTTTATGTCTCCCCTCTGAGGCTGTGTTTAACGACGCATCACCACAGCAGGAGCATTCACAGCCACGCGTGTGCGCACGAGTCTGTGTGGGGGGAGGGGGGGGCTCTATCCTGATGTGCCTCCGCTCCACTCCTGAAATCTATACCTCTCTGCGCTCGGGCATTTTTCACTCCTGTTGAGTGAAGACGAGCGAGTAAAAAACCCCAAGGACGCTGAGTGGCATTAGAAATGAATCTTTTATCCATCTTCCCGTCTCCTGTTAGCACGCCGGACCTGCTGCGCTGCTGACGAGCCAGAGAGAGCCTTGAAAAAGCAACTTTCCTTTTCACACACACTAAAGTCACTTCTATGCCGATGACGTTCTTTGATGTGTCCAAAGCAGACCTCAGCTCTCCGTTTGAGGACCGTGTTCCAACTGCAGAACTCCAAGACTCACTTCATTTCTCAGAGCTCCGTAAAACTCACCAACTGCACGTATGCGAGTGCACGCTGCTTCAGATTAGCAGAGCAAAGCTGACTCCGCCCTCATGACAGCAACTTCGAAACAAACACAGCTGTTTCTGAACCACATCCAACAATGGCTTCCCATGCACTCTGACCTCTGGACGTCTCACTGCTGTCCAACATGGTCCACAGCTCCTCAGGACCTGTTAGCCTGCTGACAGAGGTTTCACCAACTGCAGCGTTGTCCCATGACTTTCATATCAAAACTGTAATCAGATTAAGCAAAGGTATCTATGTTTAATCTGATTAACCATATCACCCCGCTCAGCGAGGCCACAATGTCGGATGCCTTCGAAGTGAACGTCCACAGATCATCATGTTACGTTACGTTACGTTACGTTACGTTACGTTACGTTACGTTACGTTACGTTACGTTACGTTACGTTACGTTGTGTTGTGTTGTGTTGTAATTTACCACACACTCGACATTCATAAACTCTGTGCACGTCACCCAGGACCCAAGCGAGACATTTGACTGTTTTCTGTGTTTTACAGTAAAAGCTCAAAACAGCACTTCCATTCCATCATTCCTGCCTGGGTTATTCTCAGGGCAGGGAGCCAAATTCCAAACTGGTAATATCAGTAGTGGATTCCTCTGTCTCTGCGGCTGACAGCTCATTTATTCAGCAGCTCACATTTCTCCTCTTCTCTGTCCTTCTCCTTCTTCTTCGTGTATCATAATAAGAGAAAGTTCCTCCACAAACGACCCTCCGTAAATCTGATTGGTTTAATCTGGGATTGAAGCCATGAGAGGAGCCTTGATGGGAAGAGCTTCCCTTTAATTCCTCTTGAGCCGTCTACAAGCCTCAAACCTTAGAGCCCAGAGAGTGAAGTGACTCTCGACTGTAAAATGGCCCAAAGTCAGAGGACGTTGTCCAGAGAGCAGGAGGACGGAGGGGACGGGGACGGGGACGCGTGCTCCCTCATCACATATGATCGGACCTCACACACAAACACAGAGGAGTGTGTGTAAGTTCACACTTTCCCCCTTTACAGAAACCTCAACAGCTTCTCTTTATTTATTTATGGATTCACAACCAGCCAAAGTGCACAGATTTGCCCATGCGCACGTGCAAACACGTGCGCGTGCACACACACAGACATACATACAAATGATTAAAACTCACCAAAAAACATGCTGCTCTCTTTCGCTGCTCAGGCTCGGTGCTGAATGTCTTCTCTGATGACACAGTGTGTGTGTCGGCGGTCATGTCGTGCACACTCCTCAGCTGAGTGTGTGTGTACGTGCGCGGTTGTTCAGTCCAACAAGCAGCCAGTCTGCACGCCAGCCTCTGCACAATGCTGCTGTCTAAAGACCTCTGGATCTGTCTCCCCTATCTCATCCCCTCCCTTCCTGTTTAGAGCGCTCTCCCCCTCCCTCCTTCCCTCTCTCTCCCTCCCCCTCTCCTTCTCTCCCTCGCTCTCTCCATCCCTCCTTCCCTTTCCCTCCTTCCCTCTCTCTCCTTCCCCATTTCCCTCTCTTTCTCTCTCCCTCCCTTCCATCTCCCTCCTTCCTCTCTCTCTTTCTCCCCTCCCTCTCTCTCCCTCCCTCCCTCCCCCCTCTCTCTCCCTCCCTCCCCCCTCCTCTCTCCCTCCTTCTTCCATCTCTCTCCCTATTTCCCTTAGGTTTTTGGGCAGGTGTTTTTAGGCAGACTGTTCTCATCAAATGTCTCAGTGTTTAATCCAAGTCTCTCTCTCTTAATCTCCCCCTTCATCTGTCTTTTCGCCAAATTTATTTCTTTATCTCTCCTTTTTGTTTCTATTTATTCTGCCATTCCACTTAGCTCTCCTGATTCTTTCTGTCCCCTGTCTTCCAGACTTCCAGGTTCCCAGGAGGTATCCCAACCAGGGAGAGCTCAGACGTCCTACGAAGGACACTCATTTTGGCCACTTGTTTGCGTGATCTTGTTGTTTCCATCACTACTCACAGAAACATGTATTGACTGGTAAATCGAGAGCTTTGCCTTTTGGTTCAGCTCCTCTTTACCACAACAGACCGACTGGAAAGTCCACATTAGTGCTGTTGCTTCACTGATCCATCTGTCAATCTCTCCCTCAATGTATTCCTCACTGGGGACCCAAGATACATAAATTCCACTTGAGGGAGGCTGACATCCCTGACCCAGAGAGGATACTTCTCAATTTTCTGGCCAAGGACCTGTTTATTCTCATCCCAGTCGCCTCACACTCAACTGTGAACTGGCCCATTAGAGTTGAAGATCATGGCCTGATGGAGCCGGCAGAACCTCGTCATCCTCAAAAAGCAGAAACTCAAGCCTGAGGCCCCTGGACCCCCTCAACAACCAGACCACCCTAGAAACTCTCTGTGCCCGTCCTCTCCTCTCCTCTCCTCTCCTCTCCTCTCCTCTCCTCTCCTCTCCTCTCCTCTCTCTCTACCCTCCCCCCATCAGCAGGAGGGTCCCCCTACATGAGCCTGGTCCTGCTCAAGGTTTCTTCCTGTTAAAGGGGAGTTTTTCCTTGCCACTGTTGCTTGTCTGGGGTTAGGCCCTGGGATTCTGGAAAGCGCCTTGAAACAATTTTGATTGTAAAAGACGCTATATAAATAAAGATTGATTTGATTTGATTTGATTTTGATTTAGAAATTCATCCCATAAAGATTATGAACCGAATCATTGACAAAGGCCAGCCCTGGTGGAGTCCAGCCCTCACTGAATCTGCCTTATTGCAGACTGTGACACTGTGCAAAGACCAAACAGTCTGAATAAGGAAGTCCGGTACTCCATAGTCCCCCCCCACAGATGGCGGAATACCTTCTCCAAGTCCACAAAACACATATAGACTGGTTGGGCAAACTACCATGATCCCTCAAGGACCCTGTGGAGTGTGTAAACCAGTCCACTGTTCCACAGCCAGGAAGAAAAAAACATTGGTCCTGTCGACATCAAGGTTTAACTACCAGGCAGATCCTCCTCTCCAGGACCCTTGAACAGACCTTACCAGGGAGGCTGAGGGGTGTGAGCCCCCTGTAGGTGCAACACTTCCCCTGGTCCCCTCTCTTCAAGAGGACGACCACCACAGTTCTGGTACCTCAATAATGGAGGTAGAGCACAGGGTCCACTCGGTCTCAAGGTGTCCCTCCTCTCGCTGTACATGGGTGATTGCTGACAGATATGGGAGTGAAGCTCGTTCTGAGAGCTCCTATAGATGTTCCCACGAGACGCACATGTTTACCAGGCCTTGCCAAATTCCTCCCCCACCATCAGAGCCAACTCATAGTGTCACAATCCCAACAAAGATCTCATTCTGAAGACATTCTGAAGGCTCAGAATTAAAAAAAAAAAAACTCCAACGAGATCAGTTCTTGACTGTGTGCAGCTCAAGAACTGGAAACAAGGAGCTTTGCATTCATTAGCAGGATTGAGTTTTGTATCTGCTGGTCTGACAGATGGAGACTCATCTGTGGGACGACCCACTCATGAGCAGCCCTTTGGTCATTTCTAGAAGATACACACACTAAAGTGCTCTGACTCTACTGGGTCCGTTTGGCCTCATAGTTGAGTTCTGATTATTTATACAGAACCCCAAAACAGAGCTTAGTGGCCAAACAGCTGAACCAGTTTACTCTGTTTAAAGAAGAATAGTTGAGCTGGCAGCATTAGAGTTCTAAAGTAAACAGTTCCAGTCAGAGTGGATCCAAACTGGAGAGAAGAAACAAACTAATGAAATACCTCTAGAAGAATAACAAGAAATCTGATAAAGGAGTCAATTAGACATTTAGAGGACGCAGAACAATCTGGTCCAGGGATGCCACCAGTCAGCAGATAGATGGGAAGCAAGACTTGAATGGGAAGGATGCAAATGTGGCCCCAACGAGCCAGAATGTGGGGGGAAGGACTTACTGACTGACTGACTGACTGACTGACTGACTGACTGACTGACTGACTGACTGACTGACTGACTGACTCTAATACCTGGTTTACATTACTCTTGTGCGCTTGCAAAGCTCTAAATGCCAGCTGGAGTGTTGAAGCCTTTTGTTGTCTCTCACATTCAAATCCTAATCAAATGCTCAACATTTCAATGCAATTTGTCCCTTTTGCTGACTCAGCGGGGGGGCTCCGTTCACTCAGTGTTTACCAAGGGTATAATTGATGTCCTGCTGTTGTTATTCTCGACAAAGCAAACCAGGCATCGAAGCAACAGACCCGAAACCTCCATTTAATGGTGTGAACGCGGTTAGATGTTGAACTGTGAGAGTTTCATCATCAGATATCTGATCCAGCATCTGTCACCTGTACCCTGATGGGATTGTGCATCTTCCTGGTGACACACATGTGTACAGATGTTTATATCCGGCCGGTCAGACCTGCGGAGGAATCATGAAAGATTGTGATATTTTTAAACTCCTGTCCTTTGGCATTGGTAACTCCTGAACTGAGACAGAAATAGAGCCTCCCTGGGGGAGACACAGTCCACAACACTAAACTGTTATCTGAACGATGTGGCGTCAGAGCCAATAAAGAGCTGAAAGATGCCAAATTCTCCTGATCCAGCTTCGGTTAGATGATCCAGAGCCAAGTCCACCTCCAGGCATCCCAGCGTGTCTCTGCAGGTCAGGGTTCAACATGGTGGGGTCATCAGTGTGTATTCAGCAATAAATGTAGTTTATCATACATCCTAGAATTAATAATAATATTTTAACGGTTTAAACTGTTGATGTATCTGTGGAAAATTACTTTTAACACCGGACATTATACATTATAGCAGATGTGATGTTTAACTATGGAATGTTTCTACATTTGCTCACATATAGCATGACACACACATACTTGTTCATCTATCTTTGTTAGGACCTAACCCTAACCATCCCAGCTAACCCCCTCACCCTGACCCCAAGCCAAAAGCCCCTAAACTCTGTTCTAATCTCTACCCTTTAATCCAGGTCTCAACCTTCCAATCGGTCCATTAAAGTTGTGAGGACCAGCAAAAACGTCCTCATTTCTCATTAATGTCCTGACTTTGCTAGTAAAATGCAGCTCTTGGTATTCAATATGTACAATCTACAAACACACAAACACACACAGATGAGTTTGTCTCTTAAGTGTGTGTGCGTGTGTGCGTGTGTGCGTGCGTGCGTGCGTGCGTGCGTGCGTGCGTGCGTGCGTGCGTGCGTGCGTGCGTGTGTGTGTGTTTACCATGAAATTTTAATTAATATTTTCTCTTCCACATCTGGAATTTTTCAGTTTCAAAGAAATCAAAGGGGTGAGAGGATACAGAGACCAGAAAACCCAAACTGTGTGTTAATGTGAAGAGTTCAGCCAGAGGATGCAAGTGACAGTGTGGCCCCCCTCCCCGATGGGCTCAGCTCATGGATCAAAGGTCTTTAGAATCATCTATACCTTTAAAAGAGGTTCTGCTGTCTCACTGCGACCAACCTCCAGTCATTTGTAATGTTATCTGAGAATACATTTATATAGCTGGTAACAGCCAGGGTGGCTGATTCCTGAAGCACACCTGAAGCTGCTGCTGTGTGTTCAGCAGCCAACCACCTGATGCTCCTCATCTTTCATAACGTGCACTCACCATTTTAGCAGTGTGGAGCTGAAGAAATAAATGAGAGGCCTGTTATTAATCACCACATGGTGCCGAGTTGAATCATCTGAGCTTCAGAAAGAAGGAGGTTGAAAGATGACAAAAAAAAGCTGCTGGTTCGACAGTGAGACGCTGCCAAGGAGGAGGTGGATGAACGGAGATGGAATTAGCTGCACACAGACATCAAGAAATGATCTTTCTCTAATAAAAGAATTCAACAGATAATTCATGCGATTGGGCCTTGTTCCAGAATCATAAAGCTTTCAGTGGCCACAGGGGGCGAATCATTTCACCAGGAAGTGCTACACCTTGTCAAGCTGGAAGGTTTTGTAAATGGGTCCCTGCTTGGGAACGGGAAACATCACTTCCCACATTAGCTCCCCGCCACCATCACAAACTCCATCTGTGCATATATGGCCGATTTTGGAAAGAGCTCCAGCTCCAGAGACTCAGAGTTTTAGAATCCTCCTCCCATCCTGGATGTGAGTCTTACTGAATGTGAAGCGCGGATTCAGTTATTTTCTTCCTTGAACCGCAGCCCAAAAGAAACTAAAGCAGCAAAATATAGTGGCTAAGCACTAAGGACATCCCCAGGCTAGCTCTGTGCTTCCATGAGCGTTGCTAATAAGCTGACCTCAGAGTTCACCTGTCTCTGCCAATGTTGTGGAGCAAAACCCCTTAAAACATTGAGGAAGGGTGACTAAGACATACAAGCGCAGCATCAAATAATAAGCAAGAATCAATCCTAAGGTCAATCTTCAGCCCATCGCGCACATGCAAAATATCGGCTCCCAACCAAGTCCTGATGTGGATCTGTGGGCTGTAATCTGCCTTCTTACCCACAAACACACTGAGCTGTTGTTTGTGCTGTTGGCGTCGCAGTTCTTTTCTCCTTAGGTCTTCGGGCGGGAGTCTTTCAACAAGAAAAGAGGAAATTGCATTAGATTCTACATGTCTGATATTTCCCCCTCAAGAGGTCTGATCGGCAGCAGCTGTGCGTGTCTTCATTGCTGTTTTGTGTTATGTTGCTCTTGTAAATAGCACCAGTAATCCATCCGGATTGTTTTCCCGCAGACAGAAAAAGCTTGTTCTCTGTTATTTTTGGATCCAGGAAGGAGTCCTTGTCTCCTGATATCATCAGAACCGTGCCAAATGTGCACTCGAGAGTAATGTCATGAAAACAAAAACACAGGATCACGCGTCTGAAAACGTGCCAGCGCGTCTCTCTCCAGTCGCTCAGGCAGGGTTTTCAGTGACGGAAGACAGACGCTTTCCTGAGTCCAACTGTTGTGCTGCTTTTGTCTCCAGGACTCACCTGTAATCACAGGATCTTTCTTTCGTCGGTCTCGGCCCCTCAACCCCGGGACCAGGGAGCAAAGCCCTGCCGTTGATGCCGCTAGAATCATGTCATCTGCGCTGGCAGGAGGGAGACAGCTGCAAACATAGTTGGGATTGAATAATAGTTTGATGAAAAATGAAATGAGCCTGTGCTGAGATGTTGGAGGATGAAACCGGGGTTCCAATAAAGAAAAAGCTGTTACTGGTTTTGTTGTTGCACACAAGATGCTCGTACATGAACAATAAACACATGAAAATAATGGAGACAAGCTGCAGGTTGATGATGTCACATTGCCTTTTCCTCATTAATATGTAACTGAGCAGGAAGATCTTGAGGAACCAGAGGAACCAGAACATCTCACACCAGTCTGACCACTGGTCCTTCCTCCTAACATCTGTCCTCTGCACAGTCCCTCCTTATCTCCTTATTTTCCATAAATATAAATATATAAACCAGCTTCTCCAGCTGACTCTCAGTGACTGAGCCACTGACCCCCTTCAGACCCCAGTGTAGGCCCCAGAGGATGATGGGAAATTAGGAGCATCGCTCGCTCCCAGTGACCTTGACAGCGAGGGGCTCCGTCGTCCTAACGGTGCCCCAGCTGGATTTATGAGGACGTTAGTGGACTTCCTGTGATGAGGTGCACGTTGTTGGTGCTGGTCATAAACCCAGTTGATGGCGGCAGAGACCCCCGTCAACAACCCACCACATCATGTCTTTCATTACGCAGTGTCACGTCTGAAGGCCCACTGGAACATATCGTCCAATATAAATGGACAGTTGGGACTGAAGCATTAAAAGCAGGTGGAGAACTGAAAACCTCTTGATTTATTTATGACATAACTTCTCTGTCCTTTACTCTGCTCAGAACTTCCCATCTGCTTTAGTAGCAGTAGGACAAAGTGAGGAGGTGGGAAACAATGACCCGTGTCCATCCTGAGGACAGCAACCTGGCGGGACAAGTGGACAAGTGTGCGAGAACCACAGTATGTCCTCTGTGTCTCCAGAGTCATTATTTTATTGTATCTCTGGAATTAATTACTAGTTGCTTTAATAATAGCAGTAAAAGATGGAAACAGAGAAAAAGGTCAACAGAGCTGACCAACATCCTCAGAAGAACTTTATATGATCCAGTTTATGATCATATTAACGAGTTTATGAAGCTTTTTGGATCCTGGCTGAGACAGTCCAGAAATGAAGAAAAGACAGACAATGAAATGGATTTCAACAGGAGAGGACTGGACTGAGAGGCTGAAGGTGCTTGGTCCAAGATCCAGACACAGACCAAAGTTGGTGCTGGTAGCAGGACACCTGCCGAGGTACCCTTGGGCAAGGCATGAACCCCCAAACGTGTATGTAACCTGCAAGGGAGGATGGATGGATGGATGGATGGATGGATGGATGGATGGATGGATGGATGGATGAGGATGGATGAGGATGGATGGATGGATGGATGGATGGATGGATGGATGGATGGATGGATGGATGGATGGATTATGGATGGATGGATGAGGATGGATGGATGGATGGATGATGGATGGATGGATGGATGGATTATGGATGGATGGATGGATGGATGGATGGATGGGTGGATGGATGGATGGATGGATGATGGATGATGGATGGATTATGGATGGATGGGTTGATGGATGGATGGATGGATGGATGGATGGATGGATGGATGGATGGATGGATGGATGGATGGATGGATGGATGGATGACGAGTGATGACTCAGCGTTTGTGTTCATTGTCCCATTCTCTCTGCACCGACGTTCTTCCTGCTGGAACAGCAACAGCGAACAGTCGCTTCACGTCTGAAGGGCTGAGATGAAGAGAGCTGTTGAAGCTGGAACTGAAGGCCACGTTCATCCCGTCTTTCCTCGCTCCCAAACGTCGGATCCTGTCCTCGAGCCGTCGTTCGTGCCACCGTCATCGTTTCCCCGTCTGCTCTGATCTGATGACGCCAGAAAGAACAACAGCCTCTCACAAAGAGCCTTTTGTTGACAGGCCAAGAATATTTGGACGGGACCTCAGAGGAATATTAATTCCGGAGAGCGGAACGTGTCACACACTTGTTTAGCTCTGGGCTCCAAGTATCTCCATCTTGTGCCACGACTAATGAATAGCTTTTATAAATCTTCTCCAAAAAGGTGCCACAAGCTGCCTCCCAGTCAGACCAGTAAAACAGAGTCAGAGGGACAAAAGACAACAAAGTCCCACCATGGGAGGTGGGACGATAATCAGCAGCTCCAGCTGGACGCAGGCTCCAGAAACCACTTTAAAGGATTTCCTGTAAAAACGACGGTAGGATCATCTAGAAATAAAAATCCCAAAGAAAAGATTCAAACGTAAACGTTCATCATCTTTTCCCTCAACGGTCTGAAGCCTCGCGCTGTTTTGGCAGGACAACAACACAACAAACACCCAGTGAACCAAACAAACAAACTGGGAGACGTCGGCCAGTTTGATCCAAACTGGAGACCATCAGAGTAAACACGCGGCCGGTCTGAAATGTTTGTCGGGGAAGCAGATGTTTGGAGCACATATGGTCCCCCCCCCCCCTTTACTGCCTGGCACTGGTTTTTACCAGTTGGGCCACCTGTAGAGGGGCTGTCACTGGAAACACACCAGTATCTAATTAGAAGTTGTTAAATGTGGGACACACGTGTTGGATTTGGCAGAGGTTCAACATGTTCTGGTCTGTTGTCGAGGAACCTGTAAACATCTGTAAAATGATCACCTCCCTCTTTCCTGAGAGGGTCACCTGCAGCCTTCTTTTTGGTGGTCTTTGTGTTTCACTTGGGTTTAAACCGTTTTGATGGTTTTAATAATGTTTTAGTTTTTTTGGAGGTACTAAAGGATCTGCTGTCTGTCTTTAATCATTTATATCTAATGCAAATCCATATCTAACCATTACCTTTGCTTTATCCAACATTTATACGTTTAATTATTGGACAGATGTATGTTCTAGTCGGGTCCTGGGGGCCTTCCCCATCCCCACAACACCTACAACAGGATGGAAGTCAATAATAGAAACAGGACTAATCTAAAGAGGGAGGTTAATAGGCTGAGTTAGCCTACCAGCTCGGGAGTGATTGAGAAGGACAGGGACTGTTAGTCACTCACGCCCCCATCCTTAATATTCTGCTAGACCCTTCTCCCCTCACAGGCTTCTGTTCCTGCTTTTATAAAACTATTTATGAACATAAACCGTCCCTCACATCAAAAATAAAAGTCACGTAATTGAACATTTCACTGTATCTCTAAACCTTCTTATGAGCTGCAGCCATAATAACATTCCTGGAAGGACAGAAAACCTGCTAGATTGTGGCCCTGGAGGACCGGGTCTGGACCCCCCTTACTGGATACACAGGAAAAACAGAGAACAGATGTTCTCTACAGTAATTCTCCTGCTGGTTTCATGTTCCTGCTCTGGGTTTGATAACCGTAGCCCGTTAGCATCGTGCTGCAGCTCCCCTGTGTTGCCCATTATCTGTTTAAAGAAGGGGTGGAGAGGAAGGAGGGGCAGGTGGGTAGAAAACGTCAGGAGGACTCGCGCAGTCTGAAGGTTCAGACGCCCACTTCAGTCAGGTGATACAACAGTTACGCTCTTTGATTTTGCTTGGCTGTGACAGGGTTCACATAAAAGAGTGAACTCCCAACAGCTGCCTGCTCGGTCAGGATGTGGAACACATGGAGGGGAGATGTTGGGAAGCCAGGTTTATTCCCACAGGCCTAATGGAAGTGAAGCAGCCTGGACACGACTGTGTGTGACACAACCGTGGAGTTCACGAAGCCGCGCTGCGCTCGTTACTCATCCAGCTCCGATAGAGGCCAGGGCTCATCTGGAGCCCAGTTCCACCAGCAGCTTCTCACATGAGTCACTGTGGGAATGACTCATGTTCTTCCTTCAGCCAAATAACTCAACTCAAATGGCTCTGATTTCTTCATCTGGTTGTCAAGTGAAGTCAGTCAGTGTGTGACTGCGCAGAATGCTCTGGTGTTGACAGGCTAACAGACAGCTAACAGGCAGGTAACAGACAGCTAACAGAGAGTTAACAGGCTGCTAACAGACAGCTAACAGAGAGTTACCAGACAGCTAACAGAGAGTTACCCTAGCAGCTAACAGACAGCTAACAGAGAGTTACCAGACAGCTAACAGACAGCTAACAAGCAGCTAACAGGCAGTTAAAAGGCAGCAAATAGATAATTAACTTACAGCTAATGGGCCGCTAACCGGCAGCTAACAGGCAGTATACAGCTAACAGACAGCTGCTACACTTACATGGGAAAAAGTCCTGAATGTAACACTTTATAGCATTATGGGGTATTTTCTATTTGCAGGTTTCTTTCCTGAAGGACAAACATAAAATAATAATTGAAACTGTATGTCTGTGTCTGAAGTCTTTGTCTCCTTTGTGTACATTATATTCCCCTGCTGACTGAGGTGGATATGATGCATCACAGGCCAGATTATCAGGTTTATTATAAAACTGGTTGAATGATTCCAGGATATTTAGCTGCTACAGCCTCTGAAATAACAGTTTACAGCCATTTGCTTATGATGGGATGGGCTCATTGTGACATTAAAAATGTTTTACCGGACTGGGTTGGACAGGAGGGAGTTTATTTATTGTCAACATTATCACTGTGTTGTTTGGATTGTTGAAAATGAGGGATTTCCGCCTTTTCTTCTCTATCGCTCCTACAGCACAACTTCCTGTCAATGAAAATGACTAAAGAGGGATGAAGAGCAGACGGATCCAGTCCTCTAACAGAATCAGATTTCTGATCATCCAGAGTCCCAACAGCTCCTGTGATTCCCTGTGATTCCCTCTGAGGATCTGTCCCCCCCCCCCCCCGTCAGGATGGATCACACATCTGTCAGTAATGACTGCTGACAGCCGATTAATGAGCTCTGCTTCCTGTCTCACGCAGGCTTTGAACCGCCCGAATCTGCCTCCGACTCAAGGTTAAAAAACACAGTTACCACGGCAGCCATGCCACCCGAGGGCGGTGGGACGGGTGGGTGGGGTGGGGCGGTTGGGGGCAAGAGGAGAGGACCAAACAAGGTGAGGAGAAAAATGATGGAGGTGGGGGGGTGTCAGGGATTCATCAGGAACATCTACAACCTCAAACTGAACATCAGGTCTGTGTGTGTGTGTGTGTGTGTGTGTGTGTGTGTGTGTGTGTGTGTGTGTGTGTTCACATCACTCATCAAACAAGGACACCATTCTAAGGCCGCCCCTGTCATTAGCAGCATTTTAGGAAGGATTCGTTTGGGAAGAATCAACAAGGCTTTTTATATCAGTGTCATTCAGCAGGAGCCACACAGGTGTGTTTTAGAGGAAGGAATCCCTTCCAAAGGGTCCTTCATCCAGTCCGGAGGTGTTTTCCTCTGTTTTCTGCCTGTTGCTCCTCAAGAACAGTCCAACAAACCAGCAAAGCCATCATGTTGTGGGAATGAACATCACAGTGCCCACAGTTGAGAGCGGTTAAAGGAAGTGATGTCAACCAAAAACTAAGGTGTTAAACTTTAAATCGACCTCAACCACAAGTAAATAAACAATAGAAACTTGTTAAGTTAAACATCAGCAGAACAAATATGGAAAAGCTTCTAAAGCTGGAGAACGTTCCTCTCTTGAAGTGCGTCTGACTCACCTGCCACTGACAGAATGACCCGTTCTCTCCAAACATTTCCTCGTTAAACACGTTTACGAGCCTCACATTAGCCGCAGAGGGTTTAATTCAGCCAAACCTTGTTGAATGTCCTCTTGCGTATTCACTGATGACGCCTGTGTGAGCGTCACAGCGGGTTCTTCAGGCTGCCCTAGAAGCCACCATCCTCATCCTCAGTGTCGTTTGGAACCTCAGCTCACGTGAGATGTGAAGCAGGAAGAACAGATCTGCTGATTGTAGATCACCTGTTTGTGGCTCCACGGCCTCTTTTGCCCTGCTGGCAGATTTTCCTTCCTATGCAGCGTGTGCAGGTCCTGATGAACTGGAGGCACCTTTGACATCTGCAGGAGCAGAAATCCCAGGGCTGCTCTCCCTTTTTTTACAGTGAATGAATGAATGAATGAACTTGGATTTCCATTATTTTCATGTAGCCCATGATACCGTCTCTCCTTTGATTTTTAAAACCCCAATCTTGAGCACCTGAAAACCAGAATCTGTGTGTGTGTGTGTGTGTGTGTGTGTGTGTGCTGATGAAACTGCACACACTGGATGCAATGTGACAGGGTGGGGGACTGGGGAGCGGGGGAAGGAAGGAGGACGGGACTTGGATTGTGTTCATTACATGCACTGGTGCGCACACATGCACACACACACGCACACACACACACACACACACACAGACCCCAGCTCCGACTCACGTACACAGAGGACAAAGTGACAAAGAAGCTGTGATTCATTTCTCTTCCGCCTGGAGAAAACAGCTACCTGCTCCTTTAAGGTTGGTGCTGGTGGTTCTGGTGATACAAAGGTTGGCCCCCTCTGGGCCCCTGGGCCTCCCTAGGCCCCTGGGCCTCCCCGGGCCCCCTCCGGGCCCCTGTGGTCTCCACCTCAGAGTGTCCTTGACAGAAATGCTCCCCATGTTTGTTGCTACGCTGCAGTGGTTGAATTCAGACCTACAGGATCTAAACTGGAACCCAACAAAAGAGGGACTTGATCTGGTTCTTCTTGGTTCTGCAGGTGTTACCAGGTGATCATCGCACCTCTTCTACCATCTCAAAAAATGCTCGACGTGTTTCAGGGTTCACTTAAAATGGTGGTCACATCCTCCGTCCGCCTCTGCCTTCATTCTTGTGAATCCATCACAGACCCAAACAAAGCCGATACTGGATGTGAAAGGACCGTAATGGGCTTCCATCCCAGACAGTCTCCATCCAAATCAGACAGGTTTGCTTTACCTGACAAATGATTGTCCGCACCTGAGTGGCGCAGCGGCCCAACTGGTACAGGAAGACGTGGGTCTTATAGGACGGGCAGACGCATCGTTAATTACAGCTCTGCCATCGATATCTAATTATTCTGGCTGTCCGGTTGATGAGCCTCCATCTGCAGCTCTTTCCACCCCCCAGACATGGTGGACCTTCCTCAAGCGGGCCTCTTAGGTTCCCCCACTCTGAGGAAAGAGGATTCCGTTTATTTCCACTCAGGACCACAGATGTAAGCAGCATTACAAATACCAGGTAATAAACGGTGACCTGGTGGATCAGATCACTGCTTATTACCGATTAGTAGCACTTGTTTCAAATTCCTCCTGCAGCTCTTGTGGCCTTCACCTCCTCTCTGTGTTCTGGTTCTGGGCACCCAGCGGTGACGTTAGGAGCTGGCAACCCGACACCTCCGTGTTGGAGCTGATCTGATTAAAGCTGAGCTCTTATCGCTCCAATTTTCTAATCTCAAGAAAAGCCGAAGGGGTGGAGGGGAGCGAGGCGCCGTCTGTTACAGGCTCCTCCTCGGCCAGGCTGCAGAGTCACCAGGAACTGAAGCCTGGAGAGCCCGGCGCTCCCATGGTCCAACCGCTCCATCCACCTTACTGACAGGGATGTTGAAGTCCAGGCGTGTCGCAGTTTTGAAGGAGGGAAAAAATATGAATTGAATGATTAAAAATTGTTATTTGATGAGGCTGGAGTGGACAGTGCCAGGAAGGGCGTGTCAAGAGTTCCTGGGTGTATCTAGAGGGATCCAGGAGACACCAAGGGAAGCCCCACGTTCCTCTAAAATGTTGCTCTGAAATTTAAAAAAGAGTAAAGATGTTTTAAAATTTCTTAAATCCAAACTTCAGAATGATCTGTTAACTACAGGACTTTTTCTGCTCTGGTAGCACCTCATGCTGCTGTTGCCTGGAGGTTTGGATGCTGAGTTCCAGGTCAGTCTTGTTAGGTCCTATTAGGTTCTACTGGTCTGGAACTGGTTTTGCACCTGCAACACTTTGGACCCAGAGTCTTTAAGCCTTTGAAGACATTGGTCACATCCTCAGGGGAAGGCAGGTCCTTGTCAGAGGGGCTGGAGGACAGCAGGTCCATATGAGAACCTTCTGTTCCATATCTGATCAACAGTATTGATTAAAGCATTTCCCTGCCTGATGGACTTTACTGGGGGAGGCTTTCATGGTTTCTGGTCAACAGCCAACACAAGAGGAAACATGAGAGGAGACAGGTGGGAGACATCAGGAGAGGAGACAGAAGGATGCCAGACACAAGACCACCAAAGGATGGGACAGAGACAGGAAGGAGCAACACATGGGGACCACAACAGAGGACAGCAACAAACACCCTCACAGAACCAGAGAAACCTCAGGTCACGTTACAAAGGAAGCGGTTACATCTTTAACGCTGAGTCATCGCCGTCAAGACTTTAACGGGAAATATAAGACGAGAAATGGAGCGAGGCACTTTTTCACAGTTACAAACACGCCCCGGTCTTTCAACATTCCCGTTAGGCAGCAGCTATTTTCTTGACAATTGGGATATTAAAAAACAGATCTATTTAATCAGTTTGCGTTCACATTTGTTTCCTGTTTTTCTGACGTTATGCAGAGATCTTAACGTTGTTTTGATGTGTTGCTGGTGATTTATGATTCCTCCTCTTTGGGTTTACCACTGAAAGTGACAGATCCTCAGAGTATTTACCACCGGATCAAACATGGAACTGTGACAAACGCACCATTAAATCACTTCTAATAATGAGAGGAAGAGAGAAGAAGAGGGGGAGGATAATGTGGCCGCTGCCTTCATCATCTGTCCATCAGTGGAGCATTTAAAACGCTGCTGCATCAGCAACCGATGGAGGTGAACATCCCAACAACGCAAGTCAGCGAACACTGATGATGGGATAGCAGTTTACAGGCAGGGAAAGATGAATTGGGACCAACTCTTAACAGCAACAGGAAGAGAGGAGACGCAGCTGCTCAGACGGAGGTGACGCACAGCTGCGGCGTCTCCTTTTAGCATAGCTGATTTTTGCTTTTGCTACAGTAAAACAACTTCTTCTTAATGACACACAAAGGCCAAACGCAGCAGCTCCACCTTCTTTAGCAGATGATCTCACACATTTCCCAACGGAGGAACGAGTCTGGAGGTCAGGGCAGAATGGTGGCCGGGCACGCTTTTATACCACGTGAGTGTTTGGGCTGATTCCTCGAAGTGAAAATCGGACCGTTTCGAGCACGTTTTCGGCTCTCTGAAATCCTCAGCCGTGCCCTGAATCCACGTTGCTTGATACAAATCTGTGCATTTTATACCTTAATCTGATGACTTGTACTGAATGGAATCAGCCAGGGATGCATAGTCCAGACAGTAGCTGCTTGTTCTTAACGATTAAGTGACCCGGAACGAAGCCTCGGTGGCTGCCTTCGCTTTTAAAGGCAGCTGTGAGAAAAATGACTGCTGTTCGGACAACTGGGATTTTAGTTCCCTTCAACCTTTCTCCTTCTCAGATCACTTTTCGGAGGCAAGTTAGTATCGTAGCTTTTATGAACAGCCCGAAAATGCCGCTCCAGATTTCCCTTTTTTGGTATAGCGGTGGCAGACTGGCAGATGAGGCAAACGCACTTTGAAAGTGACATAGTGGAAAAAAGTCCACCTCCCATTCCATATGGAAATGGTACGTTTTTGGCTTTTTACTTGGTCCAGCTCCCCCTCCCCATTTTTATATCCTTAAGTTCAGAAGAAATAAATTGGAGGCCTGACGCACTAGCTTGCTAGAATGCGCCGTTATGTGCGCACGTGCAGTGACCCCTCTGCCAGAAAAAGCATGCGATCGACCCACAGTACAGTCGCGATCAACCCGGTCAATCGCGATCAACGTATTGGGCGCCCCTGATTTAAACTCACTCAGGTAACTGGCTCCATCCCACAGAGACTATGTCCTCCCAAGCATGAACCTCTGACCCTGCTGACCCTAGTTCAGTAATATACAGCACTATAGCAATCCTAAATATGTAGTTTTATCTTCTGTTGTTACTGTAGTACAGCAGTAATGTGGACTCAACCTCAGAGCGGCAGAAAATCTGCACCGCGAGAAGAAAGTAGGTGGGAAACATGAGGCATAAGTAGCCTGAGAGCTGTCTGTGGGACTAGGTAGAATACAGGTTGTCACAATGTTTGTCAAGCTGGTCCGGATTTTTGACATTGATGAGTGACAGCTGAAGGCCGGTCACGGTCTGAGGTGTCGGAGTCCTCGCCGAGCTTTGCGGTTTGAACAACCTTGAAGTGAAAAGGGCTCTCGATGCAGCCTGGCCGGCTCATGTAGACGCTGGACGCAGCCGCAAAAGATCTCGGCCCTGCATGTTGCCCGTGCTTTTTTAGCCAGCAGAATTGGTGGCTCTCACTCACCTCTGAAGCAGACATGTGGGATAAAGAACAGACCAAAGTGGATAAACTAACAGAGGATTTCTATCTGTCACACGTCGCTCCAGAGGTCACGACCTCTAAGGATGAAATCCGGGAATGATAATCAAAGTTTTCAGCATTAAATGATTGAAAAGACCTGAGCAACTCCTGGGATTTGGCTGGGAAAAGGCAGAAAACGAGGACAATAGGAGACATGTGGCAGACATTACAGCAATTATGCAGGTGAGAAGGAGAGAGGACAGACAGAAAGGGACAAAATGGAAAAACACAAAAGAAGACCTGATAATAAAAGCTGGACATAAACATGGAGGAAAGTAAATGGAAAACACGTGGAGCATAAAATCGAGAAGCCAAAAACATCTTCGACATTAGCTCATTAAGCGTCCTGTCAACACGATGTTCCGTCCACAGAGCAGAAGCAGCCGAAGCTCCGCTCGGGTTCTGCAGGATTTACTGTCAGCCATAAAGTGGGAATCTGCTGGATTTCAGACTCATTATTCAGACACGGCAATCCAACCCTGCACCCCCGACCCACACAAGGTCCGGTCTTCCTCGTGTGTGCTTTAATGCATCACTCTCTTGTTTAAATGTCATTTTAATTCTGTTTTTTTTCCCGATGTTTGGCAGGATATATTGTGAATTTTCCAGCGTCTGATTGCCTTATTAATACTTTTCAGCACAGTTTTTGTGTCCTCACTTACTGATGGAACTGTTTTCCTTTGGAGCCGTTCACAAAAAAAGCCGTGAAAAGCAGATAAAAACAAACCCAGTTAATGATTTAAACATGCTTGTGGGGACCAAAAGCTGTTTTATAGCCACACTTTCCAACACTCGATGCTGTTTTCTGTCATCACGCGAGGACAGAAAAGTCGGGGCCGTCAGGAACAGAGCGGAGGATTTGGATCTACTCGGAGGAGCAGTTTTTCATCTGCAGGATTATCTCAGCACTGGTGTGTGTGAGGCTTGCACAGAGTTTTGCCTTTTAGGGAGAAAAGAACGATTCTACAGAGGGAAATCCACCGCGCTCTTGTTGAGGGTCTTAAACCAAAAAAAGAAGGAACCAAATGAACAAAGTATCCCGTCAACACGTCGCAGGGAGGTTGTTGAGTTGCAGCTTTACAAGGATCATGTGAACACAAACAAAGCCCAGGTGGAAACAGAGCAACATCTCCTGATGCTCTTCTTCATCTCAGATTTATTTGGTGGGGAGAAAACAGTGTTTTACCTCAGAAATAATCCAGATTATCTGTGTCCTGGGGGCTACTCGGATCAGGCGCAACTTGGTTGCTCTCTGGTGGTGAGTGAGGGTCAGACAGAAAGAACCATCAGTGGGGATGTAGCTTTTCACCTCTACAGGCCTGGACAACAGTCCAGCGTTGGCTCCTTCCAGCCTGGGTAATTCTTTGACAAGCCTACAGCTGATCTCCAAAGATGCAGCTGGAGTTCTGGCGGAGGTCACATGACTTCTGCTGGCGTGTCTTTAATACACTCCTCCTCACCTGCAAGGTCCTCGGAGCTCCAACCCTCTCCGGGGCCTCTGAGGAGTGTGTTCGGAATGTTCGGAGGGTGAAAAGAGTGTCCATGTGATGAGTTAGAAGCAGGAAACGAAGGTGTGATGTGATGCCTGGGTTAGATGATGCTTAGAGGAGAAGGAGAAGCTCGGGAATGAGTCAGTGGAAGTGATGAAGACTCGTGAGAGGAGAGGAGAAACTAGGATGAGGAGGACAGGAATGAGAGGGACAACGCATGGTGAAGTTCTGGAGGTAAAGCCAACTGAGATGGTTTGGACGTGTCCAGAGGAAGGACACTGGATGTTGGTAGAAGGATGCTGAGGATGGAAGGGTGAGGAGGAAGACCTGAGACTGGAAATGTGGGTGTCGTGTGAGAGAAGAGCCATGAAGAGCTTCACGTGTCACAACCGTTCAAGGTCGGATTACAGCTCCCGGAGCTTCACTAGAACCTTTGGAAAGTCCCAGAGAGTGTTCTCTGTCCTGCACCTTAGATGTCTTAGAGGACGGAGCATCATGCAGCGCGTTGAACTCTGTGGTTTGTCCGGCAGCATCAATCTGGTCCATTAAAACCATTAAATCCACCTCGAAGGCGGCTCAAGCGGCTCAGTGACGCGAGGGGGGTGAAATGGTGACCAGAAAGAGGTCTCGCAGCGCCCCCTGCTGCCCGAGTCTGCACGCTCTTTGGGATTTGAAACAAAAGGCTTAATCTTTTCTTCATTTGTCTTCATCGTGAGAGTGTTGTGATGAATTCTGGGTTCGCTTTAATCAGCCCTCTGACCACTATGGACAACGTGGACAACGTTGCACGTTGGTAGGAGAAGAGAAACAGCTTGTTATGGGGTCCACATGATTCTTCTCTGTGTGTCTGCACATCTGGGTCGAATCCAGACTGTCGCCCTGTTCATGCATACGCAACACTGGCCCGTCTATTGTGCAGATCCGACAACGAGGATCTGACCCGGACCGGCGGCCTCCTGCTTCTGGGCTGGACCAGGACCTGACCTGGCAGCCAGCTAACAAGAAGGACCCGGTTTTGGATTGTTCCAGGGTTAAACTCTGTCCACTGGATTTCCATCACAAAAGCCTCCCCAGCGGCTTGCAGGCGTGACCCTGGGGCCTGTCACACACACACACACACAACACACACACACCACACACACACACACACACACACAGAGACTCCTTTTTTATGCTGATTTAAAGTGTGAGGAGGATAATCCAGAACTCTTTTATTGGCAGGAGGGCAGCGTGTTCTGCTGTTGTGACCAGATTAGACCCAACACACCACCGTTTCCATGGCAGCAGCTATACTTCTGTGTATTTTGTTTTAAAATTAAACTGGACGATGGAGGAATCCCAGACATAAACGGCAGCGGCAGAGCTGAAAATCCTCGGTTGGAGTTTTTTGAGTTTGACCTCCATGTGTGTGGACCGTGTGTGTCCGTGTGTGGACGCTGCTCATTATTTTGGGTTCAGGGTTTTCTTTATTATAGAATCAGGACTAGGAAGAGGACTAGATGTCCTTTAGACACCACTCTAAAGGACTCTGTGGAGCCAGTGACCTTTAGGCAGTAGGTTGCCCACGACGCCTCCCGAGGGTTCAGCGGTGAATCCCAGTCAGCCCCCTCTTGAAGGCCCAGGTGGAGTCCTGTCTCATCCTCTACAGCCACGGACTGCAGCTCTGGAGACCACCAGCATGGGGACTTGTTCCAGGATGGTGTGCTGGTCCCAGGACCAAGACCATCTATTGGTCCGCAATGTGCCGGCGTTGCTGCTGACAGGGTCCCCCCAGTGCCCCAGAGGGGGGCGGCTGAGTCCTGAGACATCATCTCCAGACTTGTTTTGCTCCTCAGATAAGCAGAGTGATGGTCTGACAGTTCCCCTGGATGATGGGAATATTCTTGTGGATTTTTGAACGTGGGGACGGGTTCCAGTGCGGTGGGGGGGGGGGGGGGGTTTGGTGAGGTGGGGCGGGTCCCAGCTGTAGGCTGGCACACCTGTAATCAATCACCTGTTTATAGTACAGTTAAATGGACAGTCCCACGTGAGACAGAAGACGTCCAGTGAACGTCCATTTCATTGCCTGCTGGTATTTATGAAGGTTCTTTTTCTTCTGTTGATTTTGTTGACAGAATCCTTCGCTGTCACAAACAGGCCGTTGATATCTCTGCTTCTTCCAGGCATTTTACTATACTTGTGAGCACACAGATGTATGAGAGGATGAACTGGTCTTCCACTAAGCTATTACCTTTAAATGCAGCGTATTCTACTAGAAAATAAAGGCGTAAGTCCTCAGCTAATGAAGATAATAAAAAATGATGCTCTGACATAGTTGCCATGTGAAATACAAACTTAATAAAAATGTGTCTTACCTGTAACCTTTCACTTTGCAGCACTGTGACAACGTTTCTCTCTTTTTTGGGGGGGGATACAGTCTAAATACCTTAATGAGCCTCCAGTCTGGGAAGATTTGTCAAGGCCATCCTGGAAAAATTCATTTTCTTCCTGTGGCAGATTGGGAGATGATGGTGATGCAGTTTTCTGTAATCTGTAGTCAATAAATATCAATAAATATTAACGAGTCAGTCCTAACTGTAAGGAAATGAGCTAATTCCATTGGTTGATGATCTGGTGGTGTTCCACTATGATCACCAGCCGTGACCTTTCAGCAGCAACGACTTGTAACACGTGAAATTACAAGTGTTACTTAGATAAAAGTGGCTAAAGAGGGAGTTGGCGCGCGGTGACAGTTCACACTCGATGAAATCGCCGCGGCAACACAATGTCTGGTAAATGAAAAAGTGACATTGGAGAAGAAACTGGACTGAGCTTTATTAATTAGTGGGTGAACAAAGAGGGTTTCAGGATAATCTTGCTAACAGTTAGCGCACGAGTCTGACCACAGACTCTGGATTAGCGGCGTGGATGAAGGAGCAGGTGGCGTCTGAGGGAGGGAGGAAGCCTCTGCAGCACCAGGAAGCCTCTGCAGCACCAGGAAGTCTCTGCAGCACCAGGAAGTCTCTGCAGCACCAGGAAGTCTCTGCAGCACCAGGAAGCCTCTGCGGCACCAGTTGGGTCTTTCCCAGTTGGGATCTGCTGCCGTTAGCAGCCTCGGTGTGGACCACAGGTTTGGAGCCGCCTGATCCAGCCTCAGACAGACGTTGCCTTCACCCATCCCAGGCCTGGAGGCCTGGAACACCGGGGTTCAGGGTCCATCAACTCTGCATCAGAACATGAGGATGAGGACGATGGGCCCTGTGAGAAACACAGAGATGACAGGAAACACAATACTGGGAGACCAGAGGCAACACAGGTCAGGTCATTTCACGGAATCACGCCAGCAGCGTCCACCTCTTTGGATTTAGTGGGATAAACGTGATTGAGTCTTCATCCCTCCTTATGTTACACCCATGCTGACAGCCTTGTTGCAAACATCAACCCCTGCGGGGGTAATCCAGCCAACCTGCGCGTTTTATTCACATTTGTGAGGGCGACTTTACAAAATCAGCACATTTCGTGATACCTTTATGTCAGGTGGTGGTCGGTGCAGCTTCAGGTATATAGAGGAGGCAACGCGCACATTTGTGCCTTTGTTAATCACCTTTCATGTGAATTTACTCCACTTTACCCGTTTTTATCTTGTCGGCCCGCCTTTAATCCCCCCTCACTCCCAAACACAAGGGTGCCATTTAAGCACGTTGAAGCGTGTCAAGTGGCGGCTTTTGCTGTTTTATTAATTGATTTGATCATTAATTAATCGCTGCCCGCTCTCGCGAAACCCATTTCCAATGCGGCTGCGTGCGCGCGCGGCGCGCGCGGAGGCGGGAGCGCGCGCGGAGGCGGGCCGGCGCCTCGGTTTTCTCTAATCGCTTTTTCTGCTACCTCCACTTAAAGAGCTCGGAAACGGGGACGAGCGGCGGCCGTGGGAAGAACTCTTGTGTCGGTACCTCGGGATCGCGACGCGGAATCGCTGCATCGACGGCCAGTCGCCAGGTAACGTCGATACACATCCGGATCGGCTAAAAGTAAGCAAATGTCCCGTGAAGTGTCGTTTTCCAGCGGAGAGGGAGGAGGGGGGCGGCGGGGAGGTGGATGTGTGGGACGAGCCTCCCTTTGTACCGACGCGGGGTCACCGCTCTTCACCGCACAATGTGGACACTCCGCAGACGGCGGGGATCCACGCGTTCCCCCCGGAGCCGCGCTCGGCCCGGCCGCCGCTGCCCTCCAGCGCTCCGCGCTGGGCGGCCGGAGGCGGCGGAACCGCCTCCCTCCCTGCGGATTCACATCTAGCCCCCGTGTGGTTCTGGGTTCTTCGGTCTAACCCCCCCCCCTCACCTCCCCGAGCGCTGTCTGGGGCGCGTTGGCCCCCCTCCCCGGCCTGTTAACGTTAGCTAGCCCTTAATGATGTTTGGAGGACGGCTCGCCTGCAAGCCCCCGTCGACCCCCCCCCCCCCCCATTGTGTTTTCCATCCTCACACGCTGACCTGCACGGTTTGACCAGCAGCGGCTGGTTCTGGTCCGTGGGGGCCCCGCAGCGACCCCCATGAGCACCGGGAACCTTCAGGGTGATGTCGCCATCATTAGCGTCAACGCCCCCCGGGAAAGACGAGCTGTCTTCGGGCCGCCCTTCATTAACTTCTCACCTGTCTTACAGCCCAGTGAGTCGGTTTAGTGTAGGTTAATGACCTGCTGAACTATTGTGTAACATTTAAAAATGGGTCCATCAGCTGGGGGGGGGGGCAGTGGTTGAAGGTATCCCCAATGTTTGGTCTCATCTTTCACCTGAAACCACAGATTTAATCAGTATTTTGGTTAAATGGGGGCAGGTTAGAACCCCTCCAGAGGTTGACATGTGGTATATGACACCCCCCCCCCCCCCCCCAGATCAAGTCAGTAGTTGTGGACAGTTTGAGCACATGCACGTGTTTGTAACGGTTCCTAGTTCAGGTATTAGTGGAGAAAAGACTGAAACTGGGATTTGAACCCGTGACGCTCTTGCTGTGACGCGCTGGGCTAACGTGCACTGGGCTAGACGTGCACTGGCTAACGTGCACTGGGCTAACGTGCACGTCTTCATTCTAGTTTCAGGGCCCACGATGTCTAGTGACGTGCAGAGACCAGATGACAGCCCCAGCACCAGCGGGGGGAGCTCGGATATCGAACAAAGGGAATCGGTACCGGCGGAACAGGAGCGCGAGCAGGCGCAGCCCAAAAAGAAGGAGACCAAGATCTCCAGCAAAACTGCTGCTAAACTCTCAACGAGTGCCAAGAGGTACAAACGAGCCCCCCGGGCGGGTCTGACACCGGCCGGCCTCTCGGGGCTGCGAGCTCGTATTTAAAAGATGGAAGCTTCCTGTGAACTTGTCTCTTTCTGAGTGTGGCACAAAGCTCAGGAACCAGAGATGTGAGCGAGCCCTCGCTGCGGCCGGTCGTCGGGGGGGGGGGGCTCGTCTTAACTGTGGTCCAAATCAAAGCCTGACCTGGTCAGTAACCGCCTCTCTCTTCCAGGATCCAGAAGGAACTTGCAGAAATAACCCTGGATCCACCCCCCACTGCAGGTGAGCAGCTGCTCCTTTGTCTGTGATCATGTGGACCTGTGTGCGTGTGTGTGTGCGTGTGTGTGGTGGGTGTGTGTGTTTACCTGAGCCCGTCGACGTCTCGCCGGCTGCTCATCCTTGCTGGTTCTGAAAGCACCGTCTTGTGTCGCTCCCCCCTCAAAGGCTGCAGCAGAAGCTTTAAAGCTGCTTTTGGGACCCTGCGGTCCGGCAGGGACTCGCCGAGAGGTGCGGCCGCAACGGCGGCTGTCACGCGCAGCCTCGCCGCTCGTTTGCACGGCGCGCTCACCGTCGGGTTGTGTTGCTTATTAAGCGGTAATTACTGCATGACGTCTGGGCAGGATTGCGTCGGGAGAGTTGCTGAAGTTGGTCTGAACTATTTTGGACCGACTGATTTCCCTCTTAAATTTAGCCCGTACTGGTGATGTTAGCGCACCCCGCTACACGCCGCCGGCTCAGTCCACAAGCGTCCTCCGTGTCCCTCCGTGCGGCGTGCACGCCTCCCTCGGCGACCTAGAGAGACTCCTTTAGAATAAAAAAGCTCAGGTTTGTGTCTTTCAAGATCAACCCTGTCGCTGCTTTAATCCTTTCATCTTAATTTAATCTGGGTTGGGTGGGAGTCCCCCTGCTCACCCCGTCCTGCTTGGTCCTGTCACATGGGTCCAACAGTGAGACCCCCCCCCGATGCTCTGTGACCGTGGCTTTGCTGTCACGTCAGCACGACGTGACAGCACGTCAGGAAGATCCCTCCCTAAATGATCTCCAGCTTTCCCTCTGATATTTTTGTTTATATGTTTTGCAATGTTCTCTAATTTCTGAGGCTAGTTCTGTCCGAACCTCCCAGTAACGACCAGCGACCTCAGATGTCCTCCCAGCGTGAAGCCGTCTTCTCGCTCTTGTCTCCTCCGTGTTGGACAGATAGATGACGTGAGAACATGGATGGGATAAGAACCTCTAATGCTGTTAGAACCACTGGTCCAAGCCCTTTGGACCTTTATCATCAGTACCTTTTAATATTGTTTCTGCCAGTTTTCTTGCACTTCTCAAAACACATCAAAGGACGAGGGCTCACTCAGACCTGGGGGAACACATATTAGAACCAGACCAGCTGATCCAGCATCAAGAACCCCCCCCAGTGAGGCTCAGTAGGGTGTTTGGCCTCTGGTGTTGGTGGTGAGTGCAGAGAACATCAGCAGTCTTCATCCTCCAGCAAGCACCTGATGGATCAAGCCCCAGGACCAGCAGGTGGTCTGCCTGTGGGTCGAGGGATCTCATCCCAGAACCTTTACACCTTTGGGTCTTCATCCTACCAAAACATCAGTTGAGCTCTGGGGAGGACGAGGGCTGCTGATAAGTGATTGGGCCGTCTGACAGGTGGAGCCAGTTCTCCTGGACCTGACTCCGTCCTGGGGGGGCGGAGCCCTGAGAATCAGCCTCGGCCTGCGTTGCCTCAGCGTCCCTCCCCCGGGACCAAATCTGGCTTTTTTTCTTTGAGTCGAGCAGCTGGGAGCTCGGCTGAGTCAGCGGTCCGTAACGGGAGCTCCTCTTGGCTACATTAAGCGTTCCTGCGCTGCTTCTCCAGCTGTTGGACTCGTGATTTGTGACCACGAGGCCGGAGGTGTCGGAGGCTCCGGCGCCGCTGCAGAGGATTTCTGACTGTCAGCAGGTCCAGTCGCAGCACTCATGGAACAGCAGATCGTTTCACAAACGTTCATCCCTGCTGGAGCTGTTTTTCTTTCCATTCAGAGCGGCACTTAGCGGCCCGTTTGGGCCCGAATGGACCTGCTGCCATAACAGAGTGGTGAAAGTGGGTTTCATGGTCGGAGGTCTTAAATCAAGAGGTTGACAGTAACTCCTACGGCGTGCGTCCTCCCTGACAGTCCCCCTGGTTGATGGAAGCAGAAGCAGCTTTATTCCTCTTTAGTTTCGTTCAGGTTGAAGCAGCCAGAGTGGGGGGGGGGACGACAGAAGCGGTTCAGAACCAAGCGAAGCGCCAAAGCTAAGGCGGCTCGTCATCGCTCGGCCAACACCTCGGCCATATTCATCAGAGATTCACTGGTTCAGGACAGGGGGAATCACATGATCACCAATTCAAAGTGGATGTGAAGGAGTCTTTACTGGACCTCATTTAGTGTGTGAAGCCTCTGGCCTGCCTGTCTGTCTGTCTGCCTGCCTGCCTGCCTGTCTGCCTGCCTGTCTGCCTGCCTGCCTGTCTGCCTGCCTGCCTGTCTGCCTGCCTGTCTGTCTGTCTTTCTGCCTACCTGTCCGTCTGCCTGTCTGTCTGTCTGTCTGTCTGTCTACCCTGCAGAGTGACAACCAGAAGCACTATAGCCTCTTCTATTGGTTCTCTTGGAACTCTGGTTCTCCCATATTGGCTGTGCAGGTTCTGATCTGGTCCTGGTCCTGGTCCTGGTCCTGGTCTTTGGTTTCCTCCCTTTAAATGGCTGTTCTGACCCGAGTACAAGTCCAAATCTTCACCCCACATGTTCCGTCCATCAGTACCTTTTATTTACAGCACTCGAGAACCTTTGTGTTGTGGGCTGGGTCTCAGCTCACTCACTCATTTGGGTTTAGTTTGGACTGGACCTCTGATGTTCTGTGGAAGGAACTGAACAATTGAACACGCAGCTGTCCAGTCCCGGTCCACGAGGGCCCCGATCCAGCCGGGTTTCTGTCCCCCCAGGCTGAAGGTGAAGGGAGAACCCAGGAAGTCTACCTGCGAGGGTCGGGAACCCCGGTTGGTTCTTGTTCTGGACCCCCCCCCTCCTGAGTGTGGCAACAGTTGTGTATCAGAGACTTGTCCTCTGTCTCTTCCTGTCCAACCTGAGCTTGTGGCGTTGAAACTGTCGAGTTCTAAGAATCAGCGTTAGTATTTGAGGCGGGTGAATTTTTGAAAACAACCTTTGTTGCATTAACATATTAATATACTTAAACTCTAAGTCCTGTATATGTTTATTAAATACAAACCTGTGTGACTGTAATTGGCCAGTTTAAAGATTTAAATTGTTGCTTTTGTCTGGATGCACTTTGTTCCTGATGACACATTCAGACCTATTAACTTTTCTTTGCATTAAGCGCGTTTGCGACTCCTTTCACGAGCGTCTCCGGCTGCTGGGGCAGCTGCGCTTACGTTGTCATCGTCCACTTTACCCTCTGCGCCGGTTACCATAGCAACGCTCCGTTTGTTTCCACCTTGCAGCGCCGGTCCTAAGGAGACAACATCTATGAATGGAGGTCGACCATCCTCGGACCGCCGGGCTCCGTGTACGAGGGAGGGTGTCTTCTTCCTGGACATCGCCTTCACCCCAGACTACCCCTTCAAGCCTCCGAAGGTCAGTGCTGAGAAACCGGCCTGGCGGTCCAGCTGAGGACCAGGGTCAAGACCTCTCCGTGGTGGACGTCTCGTCCACGTTTGAAGCTGCAGAGGCTTCATCCACACTCCGTTCAGGCTGAGCTGTGGGTGCAGAGGTTCTTTGCTCCCGTCCCGGTCCTCTCCATTCATCGTGATGTTACGTCCCCGCCCCTGAGCCGGCGTCCTGTCCGTGTTGCTCCAGCGGGGGCCACCGGCGTCACACAGGCCCCGACACAGTCGCACTTTGATTCACCACTTTCCTGTAACTGGCACCATCTCAGAACACCTAAATGGACAAAGCTGCACCAGGCTGCAGTGCTGCTGTAGAGCCAGTGTTTCTCCAGGGTTCTAAGGGGGTTCTAAGGGTGTTCTCCAGGGGTTCTAATGGGTGTTCTCCAGGGGTTCTAAGGGTGGTCTCCAGGGTGTTCTAAGGGTGGTCTCCAGGGGTTCTAAGGGGGTTCTCCAGGGGTTCTAAGGGTGGTCTCCAGGGTGTTCTAAGGGTGGTCTCCAGGGGTTCTAAGGGTGGTCTCCAGGGGTTCTAAGGGTGTTCTAAGGGGGTTCTCTTGAAATTCTTAAAAGAATGGTGGCTGATCACTGGTTGATCACCGACTGACTAAAACATGTCCAGCCTTAAATCATCTTTTTTTGATGTCGGCTGTTTATAATAACACTGATAAAGGAGATTGAAAATGCCGATGTTTGCAAATGAACCCCCCATAAATGCAGCTTTTGCCAATTCCCAGGTTCCCCATAGCAACCAAATCAGCCTGGAGACTGGAAGTTAATGTAAATGCTGGCCGTCGAACCCTCTCTCTCTCTCTCTAACCTCAGTGCTCCTGATGCTCACTCGCCCTTCCCCCTCTTCCACCTCAGACCGCGTCAGCAGCACCAAACTGCTCTGAGCAGCAGCCTTGTTCCTCTGAACACAGCCTCCTACACACACACACACACACACACACACACACACACACCACTAACCTGAGGCAGTACATCTGTGTGTATGTCATGGACACTTAAACTGTGCAGGCTCACGGGTTTATTCAAACTGTCCAACACTGAAGATGGCAGAAGGACTCGATACTTTGCTGCCCTCTGATGGTGGTTGAGGAGTTTTAAGCGACGACGGCTAACATTTACTGCGACCAACCAACCTGAATAAGAAAAACAAAAACGGTTGAAGCTTTTCCTTTTCTTGTAGGTAACGCCTGACAAGCCCTAGGAATTACCCATATTAACTAACTAACTAACTAACACTGGAACCAGAGCAGTCTGAGACACACTTGGTGCACCTTTAAGAACACGTGTGACCATGTAAATGTGTTTAAATGCATGTTAAACTCCTGCTCCGGTCCCCCGTTATTATTAAAAGCTGATGCATGATTTGAAGTGGTGAGAGAACCCTGTGATCACACTCTTAACTCTGTGTGTGTGTGTGTGTGTGTGTGTGTGTGTGTGGGGGGGGGGGGGACAGGTAACGTTCCGTACGAGGATCTACCACTGCAACATCAACAGTCAGGGGGTGATCTGTCTGGACATCCTGAAGGGCAACTGGAGTCCTGCGCGTCACCATCTCCAAGGTGCTTGCTCTCCATCTGCGCCCTGCTCACCGACTGTAACCCAGGTACGAGCCGCGTCGGTCCGGAACCGGGGCTGCGCCGCCGCCACGTTTGGAACAAACGCCTGTGGTTGCTTCTGACTGGATTAATGAAAGCTGTGGGTTTGGGGTTGAATCAAAGCAAAAGATTGGAAGGAGATTGTTGACCTGCTGTCCGTGCGTCGCTCTGTCTGTCCATGTGTCTCTCTGTCGGTCCATGTGTCCTCTCTGTCTGTCAGGTGGCTCTCTGTCTGTCCATGTGTCTCTGTCCTGTGTGTGTTCAGCTGACCCGCGTGGTTGGGAGCAAATCGCCACACAGTAACCTGAACAACAGAACAGAGCAATGACAGAATAGCCAACAGTGGACCGAAGCGGTTAACGTGTCCACATAGACCCCCCGCGCCGCCCCCCCTCCTTTACCCCCGCACCCGTTACTGTAACCTCTCTATACATCTTGCTGTCACCGACATAGTCTGTCAAAGCACACTCACAAAGTGCAACAGGACTCCTGCCTTCCTGCCCCCCCCCCCCACCCCCCCCAGCCTAACATCTATCTTTTCTGTGTATTGAAAAAAGACAAATATTCCCTTCTGTTCGCCGTTGACTTGAAAGTTTCTTTTTTTTTATACAAAGAGAAGGTTGTTGATTTTGATTTTCCAATAAGTGAGTGTTGGAAAGGTGTGAGAGAAAAGAGCGCTGGAAGGGTTTCTCTTGTGTCTGTTCTCCGTAGCTGCAGCAGAAAACTCGGAATCGATGCTTTGATTTAGGCTCCCTTCCTTCATCAGTGTATTAACCTGCATGGAACAGGAAGCTTTGTTCTGACGGATCCTTTGTTCTTTTAAACTTCCGCTCCCTTTGTTTGTACTGTATGTATTTTTTCAGAGGCTTTTGAGGCAGACCACAGACCTTTAGTCTGCCTGTGAAAGAGGCGGGACTTGTATATTTCCTGGCTACCCACCACGGCTGCGGTGCAGAGTGGTTTGTTGTGCACTTGTATTACTGAGCACACAATAAAAACACACTGTGGGTGGGCTTGTGACAACGCTGTCGGGCTGTCTGTTCATGGCCTCGGATCAGGGTCGGCTCGAGCTGTGATGGTCCTCGTGCTGTGCCTTTGGGAGGGACTGTTTGCCACGACAAACTGTGCTTAATTGAAGTGGGACACAGAACATAATTCAGAGGTGGCGTTGGGGACATATTGAAATATTGTCACTTGTTCTTAAAAGACACAAATAACGAATGTTGCTACCAACTGGCTTTTTCAGCCTCCGTTAATCCCATTAAACACTTTATAGCACTTCGGCACCAAACCTGCCAACTAATCCGGGGTTTTTTCTGCTTGAAAAGCGTCAATAGAAACTGCTAAAACGCTACAAATGGGAAACACGCAGCACAACATTCACACGCTTCTCCACGAATTGGCAGAAATGTTCAGATAACGCGATGGCAGGTTACAGATCAGCTGTAACGTTGGACGGCTTCGTGGCACCTGAGGAGGTTCAGGAGACGGCGCCGGTCGGCCTCCCCGACGGAGGTGGTCCAGAAGCAACAGGTTAGCTTCTGTAGCTCCACCTCTAAAGAAACCGAGCCTGGTTCTGATGGAAAGTGCATCCCAATGTGTTGGGTAAGGAAGCTGCAGACCAGTCAGGCACTGTCCACCCTGACCCCTGTTTCACCCCGTGACAGCTCCGACGGACACCTGGGCTTCAGAACCGGACCACGGAGCGTGGAAGAAGTGTGCTCGCCTGGGGATCACACGGCACCAGGATGCATTGTGGGAAGACAGATCCTCACGTGGTCCTCAAAGCCACGTGGACGTTACTTGTGACATGTAACACCTCCCTCGGAAAACCGATGCAGACGTCGCTCGCCCTTCATGGAAATGACATCAACCATGATGGGCGTGGCCTCTTTCAGCAGGACGACCTCACCTGATGGATGCGTAAAGAAATTAACTTGGATTCTCTTTCTATCCCCTCTGAAATTCCTGAATTCATTGACGCAGTCGATCTTAGAAGGACTTGGCGAGTCTCGTTAAGTCGTGTGTTAACTCGGACCGGTGAAAGTGTCGGTCATCCTGTGTGACCTGTCGTCAGGTCGAGCTCAAAAAACACAGCCGCCCCCCTGGAAAACGCCCCTCTGCTTGATATGGTGGAGCAGGAACAATATCGAAGCAATTCATCTGATGGCTGTTGCTGGATTATGTTGTCATGGAGCTCACAGGCTGTGGATCCAGAAAGCTTCGGCTGGTTTTGGAAGGAACAACCCGTTTGTTGTTGTTCACTATGGTTACAGCTATTTTGCCCTTTTCGGGGCCACTGAAGGCAGATTAAATCATGTGATTCTCTCACTTTTCTGATGTTGGAGAAAAGAAAGTTTTCAGCCAGCTGAAGTTGTTCTGTTGCCTTGATTAAACCTGTTAATGCATTGAGGTTGTTCAATTATCACATTTTATGTATTTATTTTTTACACAAGTGGCATCTTTCCTCCTTTAGCCTCATAAGAGGAAAATAATTATATTAAATGATGCATAACACATTTCTGGGGTGATATATGTATATATAAACACTTTCAACTTGTGTCCATCTGCTATTTCACAGCTATGCACTAAGGAATACGTTGCCCTCATGTGTTCTAACAAATACAAAGTTTAAGAAATGGGCATATTTTTTTTTACAAATGCATGAGTTACTCTTATTAATCCTAATGGTGGTTTTGAACTGGCTTTTCATGCTACGTAGATTGATTTTTTTCATTCCTAATATAATAAAGCCTTCGAAGAATTCTTTATTATTGGTAGTATTAGTAGTATTATTGTTATTATTATTTCATACTGTGCTAGTTTGTCATTTTTCCATCAAACAGTGCAAAATTGTATTCTTTTGGTAATTTAGAACGATGTTCTATCCCAGATGTAACTTAAATACGAGTCTTATTGTATGTCTGCTGGTCGCGCTGCAATACTGCTTTAATCCTGCAGAGGGCGACAGGCCGCAGCCAGCAGAGGGCCAGACACAACAGAGGCGCTGTTCCAGTGATTTACCCTGTGGTATTTCTCTCTGTCTGTCTTTCTGTGGACACTGATCTGCCTGCTCTGTGTGGGTGGACAGTTTAGGTCCAGCTGGACCCACCGTGTTCACGTATGTTCACGTGTGACAGCAGCAAAGCTCTAATATATGAGGTCGTCACATGAACAGACGCTTTAAATGAAGGCTCTGATATCTCGTAGCGTGTCGGAGGGAAACACGGTTAATGGAAAGAATTTCGAGTTTGTTTCTTCTTTTATCGCTCTATTGACTCCCTCCTGTCCGGTTCGGTAGGTGCGATTAGTGCACCTCTGAGTGGTCAACAGCACCAATCAAATCAAAGGAAGAAGGTCTGCAGTCTGTCAGCATAAGAGAACATTCATATTTGATATTTCCTAACGAAGGTCTGACACTGGAGAACTGAGATACTCTCCATTCTCTCTGGTAAATATTACACTCATTCACTTACTCACATATTGACGAGAAAGTTTATAGAAAGTTTGACTCTTCTCTTTAGGTTTGATGCAGTCATTCATCATCTGAACTCTAACAAGGTTGTCTAACACACCTTCTGCTTCCTGGTCTTCTTCCCAGGAATAACGTAAGAGCATAATTACACTCTGGGAGAAGAACCAGATGCTGCAGGCATTGAAAATCATGGATTTATGCATTAAAGATTCAGAATGATTGCACCTTTTGTAAACTGACCACTTAGTGGCACTTGTTTTCATATGCATCTACCACAAAGCGCGTTTGTCCTGCCACACATGAACATCAGATAAAGACTCCAGTTGGCTTCAAGTGTTCGACAAGACTGTCCAGGGTGGATTTCTGCTTCTCAGCTGTTGCCCCCATGAGACGCTCCAGCTCCACAGCCCAGAGCAGGAAGATGTTCATACACGAGGAGTGAATGAGTGTAAACAAGACAACAGCGTTAAGAAGCCACATGCAGTTCTGAAAGGTTCATTTTTGTGAGGGATGGTCTTGTTGTCAGGTCAGCTATACAAGAGTGAGGAAAACTTGAATACAAATGTAATTAAATGCATCTTTCACACTCATTACAATGCTTGCTAAACAAGGAAACTGTTGCTGCAGTCAAACGTTTCTTACAATATCTATTATGTTGCAGATTATTTTAAACAAACTATTTAAACTTTCCACCCGGCCGACACCCTTGCTGGGATTGAGTAACAGATGGACCAACTGCTGAACAGTTAAAAAAGCCATATACCTGCAGATGACGAGTGGTGTCCAGGTTATCTCTGACTTTTATCTTTACTGCTTCTCATATGTTCCAGCTGATTACATTATCTTGAATATCTGGTAATATACTTGCACAACAGAATAGAAATGTAGGACTGTAATATATTAATTTAAATGACACTTTTCACTCACATCTAGGGGGGATGAGACCTTAGCTAGGTTTGGGCAGATAAATGATCCATTAAGAGGTTCATCAACCTTCCACTGTGATGTGGAAAATCCCAATAGAGAGAAACATTGCCATAAAACAATCCACCAGGATGAACATTCCTCAAACAAAAGTCTCCTCCTCACAATCCCTGAAGATCCCATCTCTCCTGCACGGATCAGGAGCCTCCCCCTCGGAATAACTGGTCCCTTCAGATGAAGGTAACGTTGTGGTGGATTTTATAAACGTAGGTTTTTTTGCATAAAGTATAGACATACATAGAACAACTGTTGACATTTTAATGTTGTTTTTACTGATGTATTTTTTTTTTAAAAATACCCACAAAACTAGGAAGAAAGCAGAGGACTGCGGAGCTCTGCAGGTCCTTGTGTATCCTTAGCTTAATCTGAGGAAATTAACACAATAAAATAACAACTCTGACATGAATAAAACATAGTTGCAACCTTACAGTTTAAAAAAAGAGTGGAAACATGAAACAGGCATACATCTCGATCTGCAGGATAAGAATTAATCATTTGAATTATTCTTTTATTTTATTAACGGTTGACTTCTAAAACACAGCTGATTATTGTACACGTGCAACAGCAGAGGGGGTGGAGGAAACAGCCAGTGACGTCAGTGGATCAGTGAGCTTTAGGGCAGAGTAGAGACACATATCAAGGTATCAGCTGCTAAGTCTATTTAAGAATACCGTGTATCCTGTTAGCACGGTTTGATGTAGGCTCTTCGCTAAAGGGTGCCCAGTAAAATGTTATTTTAACATATTTTATTTAAACCCAATGGGCAGATACATGTTTGGTGGAATTTTCCACGCTTCAATGGCAAAAACACGCTTTCCTTACAACTGTTGTCCCTTTAATTTCTATAGATAGCCATGTGTACACCTGTGAGACCACAATCTGAGCCCTTTGATCTGAGATTAATGACAGGAGTCCTGTATGGAGATTAAGATCTGCAGCAGCTCGAAGGCTCGCTGGAAAAGAAGTGGTTAAAACAACGAAACACAAATGGAAAGGTAAAGCTTTTAACCCGTGTAAATAAATACCTGCAAAAGCTGCACCAGCACCCCCAGACAAATGGGCGTGAAGGGTTTCCCCACCTGTGGTCCCGCTGAGCTTCCAGTGTTCCAATAACAGACCCTGACGTGTCATTTACACTATATATCAGTGTTTGCTGTCACATATACAAGTAGAATTAATCCTGCTGATCCCAAGACAACTTAATGTATCTGGCGCTTTGAGCGACGTATTCATATCTAAATATAGCCGGAAACATGTGGCGCTGACATCATTTCTGCATCTCACACAGGCAAATGTGGGAAAGATCTCCGCTTTAGCGTCTCTGTGGATTCTCCCGAAAGAGGGAAACAACATAATTAGATCAATAAATAGGAAGCACGCAGCTAACCCTTCCAGGGAACAGGGCGCACGCGGCAGGTCCACCGGACAGGCGTCACCCTCCTCCGCGTTCTGTGCAACGTGACCGCTGCAACGGTTCCCCGGTTACGTCGCAGGCGCGCGGCTTGGCTCCGCCCCCTTGTGTTCTGAAAGTGTGTCACTGGGTTAAAGTGGCTCGCGCTGCCGCGCGAAGGGGCGTGGCCAGCAAGTGGGTCACATGGGCGAACACACGCTCGAGAACATTTAGTTCTTTTGACGACCCGCAGTCACACACAACAAGGAGGAGTTCTCCCATTCACAACGCCCTTGTTCGGCGTCATGTTCCAATCTGCCCGGACGAAACTCTGATATGAGCTTCAGTAGCGTCGTTCGCCGCCTTACAGCTGCACCAGTTTAGAGAGGCTTTCCTGAGAGGTGGCAGATAATAAGCAGTGAAAACCGACTTTTTCCTCCCGCGGAGATGCCTGAAGACGTTGGAACAGCCAAAGCTGGTAAGATGACAGTTTTTGGTTTATTAGTGCGGTCTGCATGCAGGGCACAAACTCAACACACTCCTGTGACATGTCAGCTTTTTGTGAGGTTAAACAGCACTCGAGAGAATCAGGACAGGTCTACCTTTAAAGTGACCCATAATGTGAACAAGTCCCATCTTTTAGTGGGGGGAATAAAAGCTAAAGTACTGTGGTTGCACAAGTGTTTCCAGCCTGCAGTAACTGGGAGGTTGGTGTGTTCAGACCATCAGACTCCTGCTCAGCAGTGGTCTGTCCATCATTCCTGGGTTGAGCTCTTCCAGGAGGATCTTCCTGACTTGTCCTTAGTTAGATGAGACAGCAAAGCCACGGTCCACAGAGAGCTTCCAGAGCATCAGAGGGGTCTCACTGTTGGAGGGATCAGTCAGGAGAAGAGAAGAAAAGAGTTTCCAAGGCTTCAGATAGACCATGGACCTCAGTGAGGACATGTGGCTCCACAGGGACACGACCGAGAACTGGACGTCCCTCCAAAACCCATGAGGAGACCAGGAGAAAATGGGTCAGGGAGGCTTCCAGGAGGCCGACAGCAACATTAAAGGAGCTGCTGGAAGGTCCTGGAGGTGGGCTACATGTGACAAGAACCTCCAGGGTTCTTCATAGGTTTGGGCTGGGAGGGGGGGGGTGGAGGGGCAACACAGAAGCCTTTTCTGGTGAGGAACATCCACTACTGAAGATGAGGATATCCTCACAATCCAACAGGTTTATTGGAGCACCAGCCAGGATGTGATGTTAAAGGCTGAGTTCTGTAATAAAGTCAAAAGGTGCTTTAGGTATGTGTAACTTTAAGGGTGTGTGTATTTTTTATATTTTTTTAAAATTATATTTCCCCCTAAAACATTTTGTTTTTCAATCGGCTGACATGATTTCTCTTGGACCCATTTTGCTCGAGCAAGTGTGGAGACCTTCATGTCCTCTGTATGTAGGTGAAGCTTCACATCTTTCATACATATTTGACTGGTTCTGCTACTTTTGATGGAAGCAGTGGGGGAAGAACCCACCAGTCGGTCTCACTGAATGTGTCATAAAGGTAGAAAGAAGGACTGAACTCAGTGAATTACCTTCTACTTTTTATTTTAAATGTATTTTTCCCGTCGGGGAAACGCACATTTAACACGACAACGTGTGAAAAGTGGGGTCTTTTAAAGCGTATTCTGAAATGGGGTTAGCAGCGCCACCGCTGCCTTGGACACAACAACAATGTTTATGTTCCTCCGACTGTACTCACATGGACAGCGTAGCCCGGCCACGTGCGCCTGTGTGTACGCGCCTCAGCAGCGCGCCTCTGATTGGCTGAGAGGCGTTCGTGTCCTGGCCACGTTTTAGCGAGGCGCGCCTGTGATTGGCTGGAGCCGGTCCCGAGGCGCCGCGTGTTGCATAATTTAGTGTGTTCCCTGCGAGGTCCACGTGAGCCGCAGCGCTGACCCAGATCTGCTGTTGTTACAGGGAATTCATGACAGGTCCACGTGTGGGCGGGCTGTGAAGCCTGGCTGAGGACACCAGATATCTCTTTAAAATGCAAATGGATTTGACACGATCTTAAAACCAAAACAAAACGAAGCTTCCAAAAAATGACTCATCGCAACACAACCCCCGGTTTGAGGCGGCGCGCTCTCAAAATCTGGGAATCTGGGAGTAAATCGTCTGATAATGTTGTGGCGGTTTGGTGCACGTAAACAGATGTTCCCCTTTCAGTGTTTCTGACGTTCTTCTGAACTTCTGATGTTGCTCCAGTGCTTCAGTGACCCCGTCTGGGTAGTTGGGTCAGCAGAACATACTCCCACAGCATGTCCAGTGTTACGTAAGGGGTTATCCAACCAGCATATGCTGGGATTGATAACGGGTCGATCACTGACGGCACTGAAAAGACGCCAGCACGGGCGTGTCAGGAACATCTTTTACTGCAGGGACTTTTATGTGCGTGGGCAGTTCTTGTACATGTTCGTAGTATCGCGTCAGGGCTGCTTGTTTTGGTGTTTGTCTCAGAGCGACAAGAAATGTTAATCATACGTTTGACAAGTATTGGGTCAACTTTTGGATTATCTTGCCAGTGTAGTTGTCACCATAGTTACCACCCTGTCTAGGTGTATAATGAAAACTTGCTTTTTGTTCACAGGAGGGGTCATTGCCTATATTTCCTCTGGCTCCACTTCCATCCCAGAGTCCTGTAGGAGCGGTAGCCCCAACAGCAGCTACTTGTCCACATCACCATCGCTGTCCCGCCCCGCGCTGCCCAGCAGAGCCATCGGGATGGTGGTGGACATCTCTCCCCCTACCAAAAGTTCCCAACAGCGTAGTCATGGCGTGGAGAAGCCAGGACGTTCCTCATCATCCAGCAAGACCTGCGTTACCAGTAAGCACAGGACTGCTATGATCAACATGTCCTCCTGATGTGGTCCAGGATGCTAATTGCAGGTTGTTTATTTAATTATTTTTTTACAGAGATTAATGGTATGGTGCTGCTCTGCAAGGTGTGTGGCGACGTGGCCTCTGGCTTCCATTACGGCGTCCATGCCTGTGAGGGCTGCAAGGTAACACAAGTTCCCACTAGAAAGGCCTTTCTACCGCCTTTTACCTCCCTTTGATTTCTGACTCTGCACTCCAGCCTGATTCATTCTCCTGTGTGGGTCCTGCAGGGTTTTTTCCGAAGGAGCATCCAGCAGAACATCCAGTATAAAAAGTGTCTTAAAATGGAGAACTGCACCATCGTCAGGATCAACAGAAACCGCTGTCAGCAGTGTCGCTTCAAGAAGTGCCTCGCTGTCGGCATGTCCAGAGACGGTGAGGAGACGGCGCCTGGTTCCTTTTGAATAGCATGCAGGCCTTGTCCGATCGCCTTCGCAAGCTAACCACCGGCATTTTTCTCTGACTCTTAGCTGTCCGATTTGGTCGAATCCCAAAGAGGGAGAAGCAGAGGATGCTGCTAGAAATGCAGAACGCCATGAACAACATGATGAGCAACAACAGTCAGCTGCACACAATGCTGCACAGCCACCAGAGCCCCTCGCCGCCGATGGAGGCCAGCGATGCCAGCTCTGCACCATCCTCCTCCTCCTCCTCCTCCTCCTCTTCCTCCTCCTTCTCTGCTTCTGATTCTTCATCCTGTTCCAGCCCCTCCTCCCCACAATGTCCCCAAGACTCTGAGTCTGTCATTTCAATGGACACGAACTCCAGCTCGGCCTCTTCTTGCGCGTCGGACAGTGGTGAAGATGAGGCCGTTGTCACCGGAAGTGGACAGCGCCAAAATGCCTTCGCCTACCGCCAGCAGAGCCAGGCCTCGTATTCCCTGGTCACCGTGCCGACTGAGGCGGGATGCATGGAGGTGCCAGCAGAGCAGGAGAACTGGAACTGCTGGAACAAGAACACCGGTGTGGAAGCCTACCAGTACAGGTCGCACAGCCCACATGTCAGCAACGCTGCCTACAGGGAGGAGCGTGGAGACTACCAGCAGCAGTGCCACAGCGCCCCCAGCAGGAAGCCTGCAGAAGATGCAAAATCGTGGCGCGAATTCAAGAGGCTCCCGAGCTGCAGGGGTCCTCAGGAACCCAACAGCTGTCTGCACAACAGGACACGCCTGGTGACTGACTTTTGCATCCCTAAAAACAATCTTTGGTTTTAAAAATCCTTTTTGAAAATTCACTAAAGGCCGTTCCTCTTCCTTCTGTCCGCGCTCAGGTCTGTCCCATGAACACGTCGCCATACGTGGGGCCCAACAAGTCGAGTCAGGAGATCTGGGAGGAGTTTTCCATGAGCTTCACCCCGGCGGTGCAGGAGGTGGTGGACTTTGCCAAAAGGATTCCGGGCTTCCGGGATCTCCCCAAGAATGACCAAGTGAGCCTGCTGAAGGCTGGAACATTCGAGGTGAGGAGGGGGCGCCATTTGTCTGTTCTTTTTATACACACACACACTTGGTAAATCTGACTATCAAAACAACATTTGATTTATGTAGGGCGCTGTCGTGCTGTATCTAAATTCCCTTCTGTGGATTCCTAGGTGCTAATGGTCCGATTCGCCTCCCTCTTCAATGCGGCCGAGCGTACCGTGACCTTCCTGAGTGGAAAGCGTTACAGCCTCGACACGCTGTGCTCGCTGGGCGCCGGCGAGCTGCTCCTCTCCATGTGTGAGTTCAGCGAGAAGCTGGCAGCCCTGCGGCTGGACTCTGACGAGATGAGCCTCTTCGCCGCCGTGGTGCTCGTCTCAGCCGGTGAGAAAGACGGACGTCGACGTCAGATTCCTGTGCACCTGCACTATTATTTACACATGAATAATAACAATAAGATCTCTCTGGTCTTCAGATCGCTCAGGCATCCAGGACCTGAACGCCGTGGAGGCTCTGCAGGACCAGCTGATCCGGGCGCTGCGGAACCTGATCGGCGAAAAGCACGGCGACGAGTCGGCCACCACCTTCACCAAGCTGCTGCTCAAGCTTCCTGAGCTGCGCTCGCTCAACAACCTGCACTCAGAGGAACTGCTCTCTTTTAAAGTTCACCCGTGAAGGGTCATCGGTGCCCTAACCACACACCTCCACCATTACCTGCCTCGAAACGCCCCCCCGACCCCCACCTCAGCCTCTGCATTCAACCCACCCGTTTGTGCATTTTGTTCCTAGAATGTATCATTATTGTTTTGATTTGTCTGTTTTTGCTAAGGAGGCCGGACGGCGTCTGGACTCATTTGAAAACGGACTGTATGACAGCACTAGCTTTTGCTTTTTACACACATGTATATATATTTCAGATGTTCGGCTTCTTTGCGTTGGGCTGATTTTTTTTCTATTTTGAGAGGATGAGCGGAACGAAACATGGTGCAGAAAGGAATCGGTCCACCCAAAAGCCACTTAATTCCAAAGTGATGAATGATTGCCAGTGATGTAAACCATCCATACCGGGTTTCCATTCACTGACTGACTTTTTTATTGAGGACGCCTCCATCTGTCCCTCTACGAATGTGTGCGACTCGCTGCTAATGCAAGGCTGTACCTGGTGTAAGCAAGCGGATGTCCCCGAAGCCTCGGAAAGGTTCAGTGTGTCCGTGTCGGATCTCTCCACAATGACTGGGGGAGTTTCCGGGGGAATCCACGTGTACCTTTTTTCCCGGCGCCACTCCTTTTGCTCGTTATCCCCGGCAGAAGCGAGTGAAGCTCAAACCGCAGCTCGAGTTTCGGCATGAATCTGCGTTATTAGCGCGTAAAGGTGGAAGCGTCAAGGTGTTTTCTGACTTTTTGTTTGTAAATTTCTTTTTAAAATCAACCCCAACATAGCACTGAGTTAAACTTGTTTTATTGTTTGTTGAAATATCGGTTTGACTGGTTCTGTACATATCTACATATATAAATATATGAACATAGAATATAAATATATAGTATGAATAAATTTAAGTGAAGACTAACTTTGGTCTGTTGTTTTTTTTCACATTGTACAGTTAATGTCTGACCTTCTCTCCACCCATATGAGCACACACGTAAATAGAAATAAAGATGTAAACAGATATGGATATGTCTCCACCTTCACAGGTCAGTGAACACCTCGGTTTGAATGAAGCAAAACAGATGCAAACTAGCGTTAGCATGAGGGGGTGATGGACGCTGTTTTCGCTCCGAATCGGTGTGCTACATTCAGAGAAACCTTTAAATCGCTGTTACAAACACTGTTTCTCTTGCAGCTTCTTTTTTGGTCTTAATATGAACATTTTGGCCATTTCTTTTTAGCTCTTTTCTTGAAATAAGCTTTAAAAAAGGTAAATTCTTATACCGGTGTGTGTATATATATATATATATCTTCGCAGATTGCAGATATCTGCTGTTTCCATGGAGATTTAAGAAAAACACAGTCAGTCTGGTTTATTTATAGTGAAATAAAGTGAATGGATTCAAGGTGTGAGATAACAACAAACAGTTTAACAATTATTTGCATGTGCTTTTCCAAACTTTACATATAAAAACCAACGTCGTCGTCGTTCACGACCCTGTTGGCGTTTGTATTTTTCTTTTGTAGTTAAATTAGTAATTAAGGTAAAAGACTGCAATGTTTTTTACATTTTGCTATGATAAAGCTTATTCTGGAGCTCCAAGCTGTGAAACATGGCAGCTGGACAACACTGGGTTTTTCATAAATGGCTGATTGAAGAGATCAAACAGGACACAGATTGCAGGAGGTGTTCACGCTGTGTGGTGATCAGAACATTAATAAAAACCTGGGATTACGTTTTAATAGTTGCACACTTTAAAACAGGAGACTGAAAGATGTTTTTTTTTTGCTCTTTGTTCTCTTTCTTTGTATTGCTTCTTAAGGAATCTATCCTACATTTGGGAGCTTGTGTGTATTATTGACCTCGGTCCTTCTCGCTCTGCAGTGGCCCTTTAATATGGATCGTTGTGTGATTCTGATGCTCTTCACGTCAGGTAGGAACCAGAACATTATTATTGTGTATTCTTGACCAACACTGAGCCTAAAAAGACACAAATACCCACATATGACAGGTCCAACAGATCCCCAATTACCCAGCCACTAAACCATTAAACCACTGGGATTTTTTTTGTTACACTCCTAAATTTTTGCTGTTGGACATTCTTGGAGAAAGCTGTTTTTGGGTTTCACTTTTCTGCACCTGCTGCGTTTGTCCTCAGGCTTCGGCTTCAGCTGCAGCTCTCACCTCTCGCTGAGAACATATCACATCATTACCAAAGGTCTGACTTGGGAAGGTGCTCAGCAATACTGCAGGGAGAATTTCCAAGACCTGGCGACCTTTGAAAGCATGGACGACGTCAACAGCATTACAGAGCTGTATGACTGGTCCTGGATTGGACTGCACGAATACTCCAAATCCTGGAAAACCATGAGCAAGGACATCAACTCCTGGAGATGGTCGCTGACCGGGGAGGGGAGCCGGACTGGGTACTACAAATGGATGGACTCTGAACCAGATAACCACATGCTGATGGAACATTGTGTCGGCATGAAGCCTGGCGGGTATTGGTTCGACACCTCCTGCCAGAAGGAGAAGAGATTTGTCTGTTACGATGGTAAGAAAATGATAATCAAATCATGAAAAGTTCACTTTCCCCCTGAAACTTTGCCCTCATTTACGGGGGTTAACGAATGGCGGAGGGAAAGAACGCCTACGTGCACGTCTCAGAAGTGAGATCCTGGTATTCTGCTCTGACGTACTGCAGGCAACACCACATCGGCTTCCCGGTGATAGAAAACAGTGATCAACAGAAACTGGTCCATTCTGCCATCCCGTCATATAGCGACGCTCCCATTTGGCTCGGGCTGTACAGAGTACCCTGGGTCTGGTCTGACGGAAGCCAAAGCTCCTACAGAAATTGGAGCAGCTCCAAATCTGAAAATTACAAGGATGAAAAGTTTTGCGTATCTGCCAAGTCTAATTCTGAATGGTCTGACTTCAACTGTAGCTCTGATCGCCCGTTCATCTGCCAACAAGGTGACTCAGAGAGCAGGTGGACTTGCTTTGGGTTTGGTTGGTGGAACCCGGCCGACTGATCCGTGGGTTTGTGGTTAAGTTTCAGAATTGACGACGCTGGTCAGCTTGAGGATGGAGAGCTCGGCGGACTTATCCGACTCAACCATCAACCAGCAGCTCCTGCACCAGGTAAAGCGACTTCTGTGCTTCTGTTATTTCAACAGGTGTAAATTGATTGTTTCCCTCTTGAGCTGGGAGCAGCGTTGCTACGTCTGGGATGGACGAACGTCCATCTGCAGTGGAAAAGTGGGCCCAGCCAGCAGCAGAGCCTCACATCCCCTGAATACTCCCCCTCATGCTGAAGCTCACGGGCTCTTGGATAACAGGATGAGGGGGACGCCACCGGAGCGTCGACAGCGTCTGAACGGGCTCCATCTGATGATGCTTTTCAAGTGTAAATGAACTGAAATGTGATCATTTACTGTGTTGGCTGTTGTGACTCCTGCTGTCCTTTCTCCTCCTTATCCCCTTTTGGTTTGCCTTTGATCAACAGACGTTTTGATCCTTGCCTGGATTTTCTTTAAAGCTGTTGTCTGATCTAGTGTCACTGCAAGTTTCATGAATCCTCAGACAGACAGATCCATGCACTTCTATCCTTGTGGGGACACTCATATACATAATACATTCCCCAGCTCTTTACCCTGACCTTGACCCCCAATGTTTTCATTCACTGACTGACTTTTTCCATTGAGGACGCCTCCATCTGTCCCTCTACGAACGTGTGCGACTCACTGCTAATGCAAGGCTGTACCTCATGTAAGCAAGCGGATGTCCCCGATGCCTCGGAAAGGTCTCCTTTGCTGTGCGGAGTGTTGTTATTTAGCGTTCGGTGTGTCCGTGTCGGATGTCTCCACACTGACTGGGGGAGTTTCCGGGGGAATCCACGTGTACCTTTTTTCCCGGCGCCACTCCTTTTGCTCGTTATCCCCGGCAGAAGCGAGTGAAGCTCAAACCGCAGCTCGAGTTTCGGCATGAATCTGCGTTATTAGCGCGTAAAGGCGGAGGCGTCGGGGTGTTTTTGTTATGGTCGGTTGTACCAGGACCTGAAAGCAGGCAACACGCAGTGGAGGATGGAGTCCAAGAGACGCCTTTATTGAAGGTTAACAAGAACAGTTTGATCCAAGAGAGGTGTAGAGACCTCAACAGAGTCCAAAGTCCACGAAGAACAACTCACCACAATAGTCTAGTAACAAGAAGTCAGGGTTTCGCGAAGGGAACAAAAAACACTCCAACGCTGGCAAACGGGAGTTCACTCTTTAAATAAGAGGCTAGAATGACGATAGACCGCAGGAGCATCAGCCTTCAGCACTAGCTGCAGCTGGAGAATGGCTCCACCATGCCCCCTGAAGGAAGAAACCCACAACGAAGCTCCCAGAAGCTGGGAACCCAACACTTACCACCCCCCACGGGAGCCTCCGGGTGTCCTTCCAGGCTTGTCTGGGTGGGCGCGGTAGAAGTTGTGGAGGAGGCTGTTGTCCAGGATGAACCGGCAGGGAACGCATGATCGCTCCTCTGGACCATACCCCTCCCTGTCGACCAGGAACTGGAAACCACGACCTCGTCGGCTGACGTCCAGGATACTCCAGACTGTATAGGCAGGCCCTCCATCCACAATGCGGGGAGGGGGTGGAGGTTTGGACGGGGGGAACCAGATCTGACTCCGCGACTGGCTTCACTTTGGAGACATGGAAGGTGGGGTCTATCTTAAACGCTGGAGGAAGCTTCAGACAGACGGCTGCGGGGTTCACCATCCGCTCCACCTCAAAGGGCCCCACAAAGCAAGGAGCCAGCTTCTGGAACTCGACCTGGAGTGGGAGGTCCTTGGTGGACAACCAGACCTTCTGACCTGGCTGATAGGAAGGAGCTGGCGTCCGGTGTCGATTTGCTTGTCGTTGCGAGCGACGAGAGGTCTGCAGGAGTGCTGCGCACTGCCTCCACACCCTCCTGCAACGGCGCATGTTGGCCTGCACCGAAGGTACTGCAACTTCGTCCTCCTGGACCTCAAATAACGGAGGCTGGTATCCCAGGCAAGCCATGAAGGGGGACAGACCAGTGGATGCAGAGACCAAGGAATTGTGGGCGTACCCCACCCACGGCAGGTAGGTGCTCTAGGAAGATGGGTTTTGAACCGCCACAAACCTCAGGGCCTCCAGGCTGTGGTTGGTTCTCTCTGCCTGCCCGTTGGCCTGTGGGTGGTACCCCGACGTAAGGCTGATTGACGCTCCCAGCGCAGAACAGAAAGCCCTCCAAACCTGTGAGCAGAACTGTAGGCCACGGTCAGACACAATGTCCTTAGGAAACCCGTGGAACCGGAAAACGTGCTTAACTAGGAGCTCCCCGGTCTCTGCTGCTGACGGAAGTTTAGGTAGGGGAATGAAGTGGGCCGACTTGGAGAAATGATCGATCACGGTGAGAACGACCTGATGACCCTCGGAAGGGGGAAGGCCAGTGACAAAGTCCACTGCAATGTGCAACCACGGCTGCCGAGGAATCCCCAGGGGCTGGAGGAGTCCTGCCGGCGGCTGATGGGATGCCTTCCACCTAGCACACACGGGGCAGGCAGCAATGTATTCTCTGGTGTCCCGGGCCATGGAGGGCCACCAGAATCACTGCTGGAGGTACTGTAATGAGCGGCTGATCCCCGGGTGGCAGGTCAATCTCGAGGCGTGGGCCCAGGACCTCCAAACGCATCGCCTCCGGGACGAACAGCCGGTTTGGTGGACCTCCACCCGGATCCGGGGCTTATTGCAGGGCCTCGCGAACTCTCTCCTCCACCTGCCAGGATGTGGCCCCCAGGATGCAGGAGAGGGTTAATATGGGGTCCGGGTCTGCCTCCACTGGCTCGGAGGCGAACTGGCGGGACAGGGCGTCAGACTTCTGGTTACGCAAGCCAGGGCGGTATGTTGGCGTGAACTGAAATCTTCCTAGGAACAGAGCCCATCGAGCCTGCCGGGAGTTGAACCTCTTGGCATTCCGGAGGTATGTGAGGTTCTTATGGTCGGTCCATACGATAAACGGTTGAGTGGCGCCCTCCAGCCAGTGCCTCCACTCCTGGAGCGCCAGGACCACGGCCAGGAGCTCCTTGTTTCCCACGTCGTAATTCCGCTCAGCGGGTGAAAGCCGGTGACTGAAAAAGGCGCACGGATGGAGCTTCAGGTCCTCTCCGCTCCTTTGTGACAGGACAGCCCCGACTCCCACATCTGAAGTGTCCACCTCCACCACAAACTGCCGACTGGGGTCGGGGTGAGTGAGGATGGGCGACGACGAAAACAGGCCTTTCAGCCTGTTGAACGTGGCTTCGGCTTCGGGAGTTCAGCGGAAGCTCTGTAATGTGGAGGTGAGTCTGGTGAGCGGGGCGGCCACCTTGCTGTAGTCGTGGATGAAGCGGCGGTAGAAGTTGGCGAAGCCCAGGAACTGTTGCAACTGTCTATGGGAGGAAGGAGTTGACCACTAAATTACTGCCTTCACCTTGGCCGGATCCAGCGAAAGCTGTCCCCGCACCACCACGAACCCCAGGAAGGAAATGGAGGAGGTGTGGAACTCGCACTTCTCGACCTTAACAAAAAGCCGGATCTCCAGGAGCCGTTAGAGAACAAGCCGGACATGCTAGACGTGCTCCTCCTCTGACTCAGAAAAGATCAATATGTCATCCAGGTAAACAAAAATGAACTTATTCAGCATGTCCCAGAGCACGTCATTGATTAGGGACTGAAACACAGCGGGGGTGTTGTAAAGTCCGAAGGGCATCACGAGGTATTCGAAATGTCCCAACGGGGCATTGAAAGCCGTCTTCCACTCATCCCCTTCTCGAATCCGCACCAGATGGTACGCACTGCGAAGATCCAGCTTGGGAAAAACCTGGGCCCAGTGGAGAGGGGCGAAGGCTGCGTCGAGGAGGGGCAGTGGATACTTGTTCCTAATAACAATCTCATTCAATGCCCGATAGTCGATGCAGGGGCGCAGCATATCATCTTTCTTTTGTACAAACCCAACTGGAGAGAAGGAGGGCCAAATCAGACCGGATGCTAGGGACTCCCCTATATAATTCTTCATCGCCTCTCATTCCACCCTGGAGAGGTTGTATAGCCGGCTTGACGGTAAGGTGGCCCCGGGGAGGAGATCAATGGCACAGTCATACGGGTGATGGGGTGGAAGGGAGAGTGCACGCTGCTTGCAGAAAACCTCACCTAGGTCATGGTACTCCTTCGGGACCTGGGGCAGGTCTGGGATCTCCTGGGTGGGAACCGAGGCCCCTGACAAGGGGGTGACCACCAAACGAAGACAGTTGGTGTGGCAGGCCACACTCCAGCTCACCAGTCTCCCGGTCGACCAGTCGAACTGAGGGTTGTGTCGGGCTAGCCACGGAGCCCCGAAGACTCCTGGGGATGAGGAGGACCAGATGAGGAAGAAACTGATTTGTTCACGATGAGACGACGAGGGTGATAGTCTGGGTCCGTTGCGTTATCCTGGCCAGAACCTCCCCGTCGAGACCCAGAATGGTCTTCGTTTCAGGCAGCGTGTCGACGGGAAGGCAGGCCTGCTGGGCCAGGTCCTGGCTGATGAAGTTGTCATTCATGCCCGAGTCCACCAGGAAAGCCCTAGACACAGTCTCATGCCCCCAAATGAGCGTGCTAGACAGGGTTAGACGGGCCAGAGGTGAGCAGGATGAGGAACCGCTCGCCAACACTCCTGCCGGTGTTGACGAGCTTAATCTCGGTGAGGAGCTGGTCGTGCTGGCCCAGCAACCTTCCCAGAGCCTCCAACATACAGCACACTGCGTCCTGATCCGCCGGGTCCATACTGGTTGGAGTGTGATGTTATGGTCGGTTGTACCAGGACCCGAAAGCAGGCAACACGTAGTGGAGGATGGTGTCTGAGAAACACCTTTATTGAAGGTTAACAAGAACAGTTTGATCCAAGAGAGGCGTAGAGACCTCAACAGAGTCCAAACACAAGTCCACAAAGAAAAACTCACCACAATAGTCTAAAAACGAGAACTCAGGGTTTCGCAAGGGAACAAAACACTCCAACGCTGGTAAACGGGAGTTCACTCTTTAAATAAGAGGCTAGATTGCCGATAGAAAGCAGGTGCGTCAGCCTGCGGCACCAGCTGCGGCTGGAGAATGGCTCCACCACGCCCCCTGCAGGAAGAAACCCGCAACGAAGCTCCCAGAAGCTGGGAACCCAACAGTTTTCTCACTTTTCGTTTCTACATTTTTGCGACCCCAAAGAGGGAAATCAACCCCAAAAAACAACAAACTTGTTTTATTGTTTGTTGAAATATCGGTTTGACTGGTTCTGTACATATCTACATATATAAATATATGAACATAGAATATAAATATATAGTATGAATAAATTTAAGTGAAGACTAACTTTGGTCTGTTGTTTTTGTTCACATTGTACAGTTAATGTCTGACCTTCTCTCCACCCATATGAGCACACATGTAAATAGAAATGACCTTAAAGATGTAAACAGATATGGATATGTCTCCACCTTCACAGGTCAGTGAACACCTCGGTTTGAATGAAGCAAAACAAATGCAAACTAGCGTTAGCATGAGGGGGTGATGGACACTTTAAATTGCTGTTACAAACACTGTTTCTCTTGCTGCTTTCTTTGGGATCAGCTAGGATTTTTTTTTGGTCTTAATATGAACATTTTAGCCATTGTTTTCTTTTTAGCTCTTTTCTTGAAATAAGCTTTTAAAAAGGTAAATTCTTTTCCAAACTTTACATATAAAAACCAACGTCATCTCCTTAGTTCATGGCCGCCAAGTACACAGGTGGAGCCACGACGTCGGAGCACCTGTTGGCGTTTGTGAGTATTTTTCTTTTGTAGTTAAATTAGTAATTAAGGTAAAAGACTGCAATGTTTTTCACATTTTGCTATAATAAAGCTTATTCTGGAGCTCCAAGCTGTGAAACATGGCAGCTCGTCAACACTGGGTTTTTCAAAAATGGAGGCAGGAGGTGTTCACGCTGAGTGGTGATCAGAATATTAACAAAAACCTGGGATTAATAGTTGCACACTTTAGAACAAGAGACTAAAAGATCTTTTTTTGCTCTTTGTTCTCTTTCTTTGTATTGCTTCTTAAGGAATCTATCCTACATTTGGGAGCTTGTGTGTATTATTGACCTCAGCCCTTCTTCTCGCTCTGCAGTGGCCCTTTAATATGGATCATTGTGTGATTCTGATGCTCTTCACGTCAGGTAGGAACCAGAACATTATTATTGTGTATTCTTGACCAACACTGAGCCTAAAAAGACACAAATACCCACATATGACAGGTCCAACAGATCTCCAATTACCCAGCCACTAAACCATTAAACCACTGGGATTTTTTTTGTTACACTCCTAAATTTTTGCTGTTGGACATTCTTGGAGAAAGCTGTTTTTGGGTTTCACTTTTCTGCACCTGCTGCGTTTGTCCTTCTCTCTCCTCAGGCTTCGGCTTCAGCTGCAGCTCTCACCTCTCGCTGAGAACATATCACATCATTACCAAAGGTCTGACTTGGGAAGGTGCTCAGCAATACTGCAGGGAGAATTTCCAAGACCTGGCGACCTTTGAAAGCATGGATGACGTCAACAGCATTACAGAGCTGTATGACTGGTCCTGGATTGGACTGCACGAATACTCCAAATCCTGGAAAACCATGAGCAAGGACATCAACTCCTGGAGATGGTCGCTGACCGGGGAGGGGAGCCGGACTGGGTACTACAAATGGAGGGACTCTGAACCAGATAACCACATGCTGATGGAACATTGTGTCGGCATGAAGCCTGGCGGGAATTGGTTCGACACCTCCTGCCAAAAGGAGAAGAGATTTGTCTGTTACGATGGTAAGAAAATGATAATCAAATCATGAAAAGTTCACTTTCCCCCTGAAACTTTGCCCTCATTTACGGGGGTTAACGAATGGCTGTTATGTTGCAGTGGTGGAGGGAAAGAACGCCTACGTGCACGTCTCAGAAGTGAGATCCTGGTATTCTGCTCTGACGTACTGCAGGCAACACCACATCGGCTTCCCGGTGATAGAAAACAGTGATCAACAGAAACTGGTCCATTCTGCCATCCCGTCATATAGCGACGCTCCCATTTGGCTCGGGCTGTACAGAGTACCCTGGGTCTGGTCTGACGGAAGCCAAAGCTCCTACAGAAATTGGAGCAGCTCCAAATCTGAAAATTACAAGGATGAAAAGTTTTGCGTATCTGCCAAGTCTAATTCTGAATGGTCTGACTTCAACTGTAGCTCTGATCGCCCGTTCATCTGCCAACAAGGTGACTCAGAGAGCAGGTGGACTTGCTTTGGGTTTGGTTGGTGGAACCCGGCCGACTGATCCGTGGGTTTGTGGTTAAGTTTCAGAATTGACGACGCTGGTCAGCTTGAGGATGGAGAGCTCGGCGGACTTATCCGACTCAACCATCAACCAGCAGCTCCTGCACCAGGTAAAGCGACTTCTGTGCTTTTTTGATTTGAATTGATCGTTTCCCTCTTCAGCTGGGAGCAGCGTTGCTACGTCTGGGATGGACGAACGTCCATCTGCAGTGGAAAAGTGGGCCCAGCCAGCAGCAGAGCCTCACATCCCCTGAATACTCCCCCTCATGCTGAAGCTCACGGGCTCTTGGATAACAGGATGAGGGGGACGCCACCGGAGCGTCGACAGCGTCTGAACGGGATCCATCTGATGATGCTTTTCAAGTGTAAATGAACTGAAATGTGATCATTTACTGTGTTGGCTGTTGTGACTCCTGCTGTCCTTTCTCCTCTTCATCCCCTTTTAGTTTGCTCTTAGTTTGCCTTTGATCAACAGATGTTTTGATCCTTGCCTGGATTTTCTTTAAAGCTGTTGTTGTCTGATCTAGTGTCACTGCAAGTTTCATGAATCCTCAGACAGACAGATCCATGCACTTCTATCCTTGTGGGGACACTCGTATACATAATACATTCCCCAGCTCTTTACCCTGACCTTGACCCCCAATGTTTTCATTCACTGACTGACTTTTTCCATTGAGGACGCCTCCATCTGTCCCTCTACGAACGTGTGCGACTCACTGCTAATGCAAGGCTGTACCTCATGTAAGCAAGCGGATGTCCCCGATGCCTCGGAAAGGTCTCCTTTGCTGTGCGGAGTGTTGTTATTTAGCGTTCGGTGTGTCCGTGTCGGATGTCTCCACACTGACTGGGGGAGTTTCCGGGGGAATCCACGTGTACCTTTTTTCCCGGCGCCACTCCTTTTGCTCGTTATCCCCGGCAGAAGCGAGTGAAGCTCAAACCGCAGCTCGAGTTTCGGCATGTATCTGCGTTATTAGCGTGTAAAGGCGGAGGCGTCGGGGTGTTTTTGTTATGGTCGGTTGTACCAGGACCCGAAAGCAGGCAACACGCAGTGGAGGATGGAGTCCAAGAGACGCCTTTATTGAAGGTTAACAAGAACAGTTTGATCCAAGAGAGGCGTAGAGACCTCAACAGAGTCCAAAGTCCACGAAGAACAACTCACCACAATAGTCTAGTAACAAGAAGTCAGGGTTTCGCGAAGGGAACAAAACACTCCAACGCTGGCAAACGGGAGTTCACTCTTTAAATAAGAGGCTAGAATGACGATAGACCGCAGGAGCGTCAGCCTTCAGCACTAGCTGCAGCTGGAGAATGGCTCCACCATGCCCCCTGAAGGAAGAAACCCACAACGAAGCTCCCAGAAGCTGGGAACCCAACACTTACCACCCCCCACGGGAGCCTCCGGGTGTCCTTCCAGGCTTGTCTGGGTGGGCGCGGTAGAAGTTGTGGAGGAGGCTGTTGTCCAGGATGAACCGGCAGGGAACGCATGATCGCTCCTCTGGACCATACCCCTCCCTGTCGACCAGGAACTGGAAACCACGACCTCGTCGGCTGACGTCCAGGATACTCCAGACTGTATAGGCAGGCCCTCCATCCACAATGCGGGGAGGGGGTGGAGGTTTGGACGGGGGAACCAGATCTGACTCCGCGACTGGCTTCACTTTGGAGACATGGAAGGTGGGGTCTATCTTAAACGCTGGAGGAAGCTTCAGACAGACGGCTGCGGGGTTCACCATCCGCTCCACCTCAAAGGGCCCCACAAAGCAAGGAGCCAGCTTCTGGAACTCGACCTGGAGTGGGAGGTCCTTGGTGGACAACCAGACCTTCTGACCTGGCTGATAGGAAGGAGCTGGCGTCCGGTGTCGATTTGCTTGTCGTTGCGAGCGACGAGAGGTCTGCAGGAGTGCTGCGCACTGCCTCCACACCCTCCTGCAACGGCGCATGTTGGCCTGCACCGAAGGTACTGCAACTTTGTCCTCCTGGACCTCAAATAACGGAGGCTGGTATCCCAGGCAAGCCATGAAGGGGGACAGACCAGTGGATGCAGAGACCAAGGAATTGTGGGCGTACCCCACCCACGGCAGGTAGGTGCTCTAGGAAGACGGGTTTTGAACCGCCACAAACCTCAGGGCCTCCAGGCTGTGGTTGGTTCTCTCTGCCTGCCCGTTGGCCTGTGGGTGGTACCCCGACGTAAGGCTGATTGACGCTCCCAGCGCAGAACAGAAAGCCCTCCAAACCTGTGAGCAGAACTGTAGGCCACGGTCAGACACAATGTCCTTAGGAAACCCGTGGAACCGGAAAACGTGCTTAACTAGGAGCTCCCCGGTCTCTGCTGCTGACGGAAGTTTAGGTAGGGGAATGAAGTGGGCCGACTTGGAGAAATGATCGATCACGGTGAGAACGACCTGATGACCCTCGGAAGGGGGAAGGCCAGTGACAAAGTCCACTGCAATGTGCAACCACGGCTGCCGAGGAATCCCCAGGGGCTGGAGGAGTCCTGCCGGCGGCTGATGGGATGCCTTCCACCTAGCACACACGGGGCAGGCAGCAATGTATTCTCTGGTGTCCCGGGCCATGGAGGGCCACCAGAATCACTGCTGGAGGTACTGTAATGAGCGGCTGATCCCCGGGTGGCAGGTCAATCTCGAGGCGTGGGCCCAGGACCTCCGAACGCATCGCCTCCGGGACGAACAGCCGGTTTGGTGGACCTCCACCCGGATCCGGGGCTTATTGCAGGGCCTCGCGAACTCTCTCCTCCACCTGCCAGGATGTGGCCCCCAGGATGCAGGAGAGGGTTAATATGGGGTCCGGGTCTGCCTCCACTGGCTCGGAGGCGAACTGGCGGGACAGGGCGTCAGACTTCTGGTTACGCAAGCCAGGGCGGTATGTTGGCGTGAACTGAAATCTTCCTAGGAACAGAGCCCATCGAGCCTGCCGGGAGTTGAACCTCTTGGCATTCCGGAGGTATGTGAGGTTCTTATGGTCGGTCCATACGATAAACGGTTGAGTGGCGCCCTCCAGCCAGTGCCTCCACTCCTGGAGCGCCAGGACCACGGCCAGGAGCTCCTTGTTTCCCACGTCGTAATTCCGCTCAGCGGGTGAAAGCCGGTGACTGAAAAAGGCGCACGGATGGAGCTTCAGGTCCTCTCCGCTCCTTTGTGACAGGACGGCCCCGACTCCCACATCTGAAGTGTCCACCTCCACCACAAACTGCCGACTGGGGTCGGGGTGAGTGAGGATGGGCGACGACGAAAACAGGCCTTTCAGCCTGTTGAACGTGGCTTCGGCTTCGGGAGTTCAGCGGAAGCTCTGTAATGTGGAGGTGAGTCTGGTGAGCGGGGCGGCCACCTTGCTGTAGTCGTGGATGAAGCGGCGGTAGAAGTTGGCGAAGCCCAGGAACTGTTGCAACTGTCTATGGGAGGAAGGAGTTGACCACTAAATTACTGCCTTCACCTTGGCCGGATCCGGCGAAAGCTGTCCCCGCACCACCACGAACCCCAGGAAGGAAATGGAGGAGGTGTGGAACTCGCACTTCTCGACCTTAACAAAAAGCCGGATCTCCAGGAGCCGTTAGAGAACAAGCCGGACATGCTAGACGTGCTCCTCCTCTGACTCAGAAAAGATCAATATGTCATCCAGGTAAACAAAAATGAACTTATTCAGCATGTCCCAGAGCACGTCATTGATTAGGGACTGAAACACAGCGGGGGTGTTGTAAAGTCCGAAGGGCATCACGAGGTATTCGAAATGTCCCAACGGGGCATTGAAAGCCGTCTTCCACTCATCCCCTTCTCGAATCCGCACCAGATGGTACGCACTGCGAAGATCCAGCTTGGGAAAAACCTGGGCCCAGTGGAGAGGGGCGAAGGCTGCGTCGAGGAGGGGCAGTGGATACTTGTTCCTAATAACAATCTCATTCAATGCCCGATAGTCGATGCAGGGGCGCAGCATATCATCTTTCTTTTGTACAAACCCAACTGGAGAGAAGGAGGGCCAAATCAGACCGGATGCTAGGGACTCCCCTATATAGTTCTTCATCGCCTCTCATTCCACCCTGGAGAGGTTGTATAGCCGGCTTGACGGTAAGGTGGCCCCGGGGAGGAGATCAATGGCACAGTCATACGGGTGATGGGGTGGAAGGGAGAGTGCACGCTGCTTGCAGAAAACCTCACCTAGGTCATGGTACTCCTTCGGGACCTGGGGCAGGTCTGGGATCTCCTGGGTGGGAACCGAGGCCCCTGACAAGGGGGTGACCACCAAACGAAGACAGTTGGTGTGGCAGGCCACACTCCAGCTCACCAGTCTCCCGGTCGACCAGTCGAACTGAGGGTTGTGTCGGGCTAGCCACGGAGCCCCGAAGACTCCTGGGGATGAGGAGGACCAGATGAGGAAGAAACTGATTTGTTCACGATGAGACGACGAGGGTGATAGTCTGGGTCCGTTGCGTTATCCTGGCCAGAACCTCCCCGTCAAGACCCAGAATGGTCTTCGTTTCAGGCAGCGTGTCGACGGGAAGGCAGGCCTGCTGGGCCAGGTCCTGGCTGATGAAGTTGTCATTCATGCCCGAGTCCACCAGGAAAGCCCTAGACACAGTCTCATGCCCCCAAATGAGCGTGCTAGACAGGGTTAGACGGGCCAGAGGTGAGCAGGATGAGGAACCGCTCGCCAACACTCCTGCCGGTGTTGACGAGCTTAATCTCCGTGAGGAGCTGGTCGTGCTGGCCCAGCAACCTTCCCAGAGCCTCCAACATACAGCACACTGCGTCCTGATCCGCCGGGTCCATACTGGTTGGAGTGTGATGTTATGGTCGGTTGTACCAGGACCCGAAAGCAGGCAACACGTAGTGGAGGATGGTGTCTGAGAAACACCTTTATTGAAGGTTAACAAGAACAGTTTGATCCAAGAGAGGCATAGAGACCTCAACAGAGTCCAAACACAAGTCCACAAAGAAAAACTCACCACAATAGTCTAAAAACGAGAACTCAGGGTTTCGCAAGGGAACAAAACACTCCAACGCTGGTAAACGGGAGTTCACTCTTTAAATAAGAGGCTAGATTGCCGATAGAAAGCAGGTGCGTCAGCCTGCGGCACCAGCTGCGGCTGGAGAATGGCTCCACCACGCCCCCTGCAGGAAGAAACCCGCAACGAAGCTCCCAGAAGCTGGGAACCCAACAGTTTTCTCACTTTTCGTTTCTACATTTTTTTTTAAATCAACCCCAAAAAACAACAAACTTGTTTTATTGTTTGTTGAAATATCGGTTTGACTGGTTCTGTACATATCTACATATATAAATATATGAACATAGAATATAAATATATAGTATGAATAAATTTAAGTGAAGACTAACTTTGGTCTGTTGTTTTTGTTCACATTGTACAGTTAATGTCTGACCTTCTCTCCACCCATATGAGCACACATGTAAATAGAAATGACCTTAAAGATGTAAACAGATATGGATATGTCTCCACCTTCACAGGTCAGTGAACACCTCGGTTTGAATGAAGCAAAACAAATGCAAACTAGCGTTAGCATGAGGGGGTGATGGACACTTTAAATTGCTGTTACAAACACTGTTTCTCTTGCTGCTTTCTTTGGGATCAGCTAGGATTTTTTTTTGGTCTTAATATGAACATTTTAGCCATTGTTTTCTTTTTAGCTCTTTTCTTGAAATAAGCTTTTAAAAAGGTAAATTCTTTTCCAAACTTTACATATAAAAACCAACGTCATCTCCTTAGTTCATGGCCGCCAAGTACACAGGTGGAGCCACGACGTCGGAGCACCTGTTGGCGTTTGTGAGTATTTTTCTTTTGTAGTTAAATTAGTAATTAAGGTAAAAGACTGCAATGTTTTTCACATTTTGCTATAATAAAGCTTATTCTGGAGCTCCAAGCTGTGAAACATGGCAGCTCGTCAACACTGGGTTTTTCAAAAATGGAGGCAGGAGGTGTTCACGCTGAGTGGTGATCAGAATATTAACAAAAACCTGGGATTAATAGTTGCACACTTTAGAACAAGAGACTAAAAGATCTTTTTTTGCTCTTTGTTCTCTTTCTTTGTATTTATTCTTAAAGAATCTATCTTAAATTTGGGAGCTTGTGTGTATTATTGACCTCGGTCCTTCTCGCTCTGCAGTGGCCCTTTAATATGGATCGTTGTGTGATTCTGATGCTCTTCACGTCAGGTAGGAACCAGAACATTATTATTGTGTATTCTTGACCAACACTGAGCCTAAAAAGACACAAATACCCACATATGACAGGTCCAACAGATCTCCAATTACCCAGCCACTAAACCATTAAACCACTGGGATTTTTTTTGTTACACTCCTAAATTTTTGCTGTTGGACATTCTTGGAGAAAGCTGTTTTTGGGTTTCACTTTTCTGCACCTGCTGCGTTTGTCCTTTTCTCTCCTCAGGCTTCGGCTTCAGCTGCGGCTCTCACCTCTCGCTGAGAACATATCACATCATTACCAAAGGTCTGACTTGGGAAGGTGCTCAGCAATACTGCAGGGAGAATTTCCAAGACCTGGCGACCTTTGAAAGCATGGACGACGTCAACAGCATTACAGAGCTGTATGACTGGTCCTGGATTGGACTGCACGAATACTCCAAATCCTGGAAAACCATGAGCAAGGACATCAACTCCTGGAGATGGTCGCTGACCGGGGAGGGGAGCCGGACTGGGTACTACAAATGGAGGGACTCTGAACCAGATAACCACATGCTGATGGAACATTGTGTCGGCATGAAGCCTGGCGGGTATTGGTTCGACGACTCCTGCCAGAGGGAGAAGAGATTTGTCTGTTACGATGGTAAGAAAATGATAATCAAATCATGAAAAGTTCACTTTCCCCCTGAAACTTTGCCCTCATTTACGGGGGTTAACGAATGGCTGTTATGTTGCAGTGGTGGAGGGAAAGAACGCCTACGTGCACGTCTCAGAAGTGAGATCCTGGTATTCTGCTCTGACGTACTGCAGGCAACACCACATCGGCTTCCCGGTGATAGAAAACAGTGATCAACAGAAACTGGTCCATTCTGCCATCCCGTCATATAGCGACGCTCCCATTTGGCTCGGGCTGTACAGAGTACCCTGGGTCTGGTCTGACGGAAGCCAAAGCTCCTACAGAAATTGGAGCAGCTCCAAATCTGAAAATTACAAGGATGAAAAGTTTTGCGTATCTGCCAAGTCTAATTCTGAATGGTCTGACTTCAACTGTAGCTCTGATCGCCCGTTCATCTGCCAACAAGGTGACTCAGAGAGCAGGTGGACTTGCTTTGGGTTTGGTTGGTGGAACCCGGCCGACTGATCCGTGGGTTTGTGGTTAAGTTTCAGAATTGACGACGCTGGTCAGCTTGAGGATGGAGAGCTCGGCGGACTTATCCGACTCAACCATCAACCAGCAGCTCCTGCACCAGGTAAAGCGACTTCTGTGCTTTTTTGATTTGAATTGATCGTTTCCCTCTTCAGCTGGGAGCAGCGTTGCTACGTCTGGGATGGACGAACGTCCATCTGCAGTGGAAAAGTGGGCCCAGCCAGCAGCAGAGCCTCACATCCCCTGAATACTCCCCCTCATGCTGAAGCTCACGGGCTCTTGGATAACAGGATGAGGGGGACGCCACCGGAGCGTCGACAGCGTCTGAACGGGATCCATCTGATGATGCTTTTCAAGTGTAAATGAACTGAAATGTGATCATTTACTGTGTTGGCTGTTGTGACTCCTGCTGTCCTTTCTCCTCTTCATCCCCTTTTAGTTTGCTCTTAGTTTGCCTTTGATCAACAGATGTTTTGATCCTTGCCTGGATTTTCTTTAAAGCTGTTGTCTGATCTAGTGTCACTGCAAGTTTCATGAATCCTCAGACAGACAGATCCATGCACTTCTATCCTTGTGGGGACACTCGTATACATAATACATTCCCCAGCTCTTTACCCTGACCTTGACCCCCAATGTTTTCATTCACTGACTGACTTTTTCCATTGAGGACGCCTCCATCTGTCCCTCTACGAACGTGTGCGACTCACTGCTAATGCAAGGCTGTACCTCATGTAAGCAAGCGGATGTCCCCGATGCCTCGGAAAGGTCTCCTTTGCTGTGCGGAGTGTTGTTATTTAGCGTTCGGTGTGTCCGTGTCGGATGTCTCCACACTGACTGGGGGAGTTTCCGGGGGAATCCACGTGTACCTTTTTTCCCGGCGCCACTCCTTTTGCTCGTTATCCCCGGCAGAAGCGAGTGAAGCTCAAACCGCAGCTCGAGTTTCGGCATGTATCTGCGTTATTAGCGTGTAAAGGCGGAGGCGTCGGGGTGTTTTTGTTATGGTCGGTTGTACCAGGACCCGAAAGCAGGCAACACGCAGTGGAGGATGGAGTCCAAGAGACGCCTTTATTGAAGGTTAACAAGAACAGTTTGATCCAAGAGAGGCGTAGAGACCTCAACAGAGTCCAAAGTCCACGAAGAACAACTCACCACAATAGTCTAGTAACAAGAAGTCAGGGTTTCGCGAAGGGAACAAAACACTCCAACGCTGGCAAACGGGAGTTCACTCTTTAAATAAGAGGCTAGAATGACGATAGACCGCAGGAGCGTCAGCCTTCAGCACTAGCTGCAGCTGGAGAATGGCTCCACCATGCCCCCTGAAGGAAGAAACCCACAACGAAGCTCCCAGAAGCTGGGAACCCAACACTTACCACCCCCCACGGGAGCCTCCGGGTGTCCTTCCAGGCTTGTCTGGGTGGGCGCGGTAGAAGTTGTGGAGGAGGCTGTTGTCCAGGATGAACCGGCAGGGAACGCATGATCGCTCCTCTGGACCATACCCCTCCCTGTCGACCAGGAACTGGAAACCACGACCTCGTCGGCTGACGTCCAGGATACTCCAGACTGTATAGGCAGGCCCTCCATCCACAATGCGGGGAGGGGGTGGAGGTTTGGACGGGGGAACCAGATCTGACTCCGCGACTGGCTTCACTTTGGAGACATGGAAGGTGGGGTCTATCTTAAACGCTGGAGGAAGCTTCAGACAGACGGCTGCGGGGTTCACCATCCGCTCCACCTCAAAGGGCCCCACAAAGCAAGGAGCCAGCTTCTGGAACTCGACCTGGAGTGGGAGGTCCTTGGTGGACAACCAGACCTTCTGACCTGGCTGATAGGAAGGAGCTGGCGTCCGGTGTCGATTTGCTTGTCGTTGCGAGCGACGAGAGGTCTGCAGGAGTGCTGCGCACTGCCTCCACACCCTCCTGCAACGGCGCATGTTGGCCTGCACCGAAGGTACTGCAACTTTGTCCTCCTGGACCTCAAATAACGGAGGCTGGTATCCCAGGCAAGCCATGAAGGGGGACAGACCAGTGGATGCAGAGACCAAGGAATTGTGGGCGTACCCCACCCACGGCAGGTAGGTGCTCTAGGAAGACGGGTTTTGAACCGCCACAAACCTCAGGGCCTCCAGGCTGTGGTTGGTTCTCTCTGCCTGCCCGTTGGCCTGTGGGTGGTACCCCGACGTAAGGCTGATTGACGCTCCCAGTGCAGAACAGAAAGCCCTCCAAACCTGTGAGCAGAACTGTAGGCCACGGTCAGACACAATGTCCTTAGGAAACCCGTGGAACCGGAAAACGTGCTTAACTAGGAGCTCCCCGGTCTCTGCTGCTGACGGAAGTTTAGGTAGGGGAATGAAGTGGGCCGACTTGGAGAAATGATCGATCACGGTGAGAACGACCTGATGACCCTCGGAAGGGGGAAGGCCAGTGACAAAGTCCACTGCAATGTGCAACCACGGCTGCCGAGGAATCCCCAGGGGCTGGAGGAGTCCTGCCGGCGGCTGATGGGATGCCTTCCACCTAGCACACACGGGGCAGGCAGCAATGTATTCTCTGGTGTCCCGGGCCATGGAGGGCCACCAGAATCACTGCTGGAGGTACTGTAATGAGCGGCTGATCCCCGGGTGGCAGGTCAATCTCGAGGCGTGGGCCCAGCGTGGGCCCAGGACCTCCGAACGCATCGCCTCCGGGACGAACAGCCGGTTTGGTGGACCTCCACCCGGATCCGGGGCTTATTGCAGGGCCTCGCGAACTCTCTCCTCCACCTGCCAGGATGTGGCCCCCAGGATGCAGGAGAGGGTTAATATGGGGTCCGGGTCTGCCTCCACTGGCTCGGAGGCGAACTGGCGGGACAGGGCGTCAGACTTCTGGTTACGCAAGCCAGGGCGGTATGTTGGCGTGAACTGAAATCTTCCTAGGAACAGAGCCCATCGAGCCTGCCGGGAGTTGAACCTCTTGGCATTCCGGAGGTATGTGAGGTTCTTATGGTCGGTCCATACGATAAACGGTTGAGTGGCGCCCTCCAGCCAGTGCCTCCACTCCTGGAGCGCCAGGACCACGGCCAGGAGCTCCTTGTTTCCCACGTCGTAATTCCGCTCAGCGGGTGAAAGCCGGTGACTGAAAAAGGCGCACGGATGGAGCTTCAGGTCCTCTCCGCTCCTTTGTGACAGGACGGCCCCGACTCCCACATCTGAAGTGTCCACCTCCACCACAAACTGCCGACTGGGGTCGGGGTGAGTGAGGATGGGCGACGACGAAAACAGGCCTTTCAGCCTGTTGAACGTGGCTTCGGCTTCGGGAGTTCAGCGGAAGCTCTGTAATGTGGAGGTGAGTCTGGTGAGCGGGGCGGCCACCTTGCTGTAGTCGTGGATGAAGCGGCGGTAGAAGTTGGCGAAGCCCAGGAACTGTTGCAACTGTCTATGGGAGGAAGGAGTTGACCACTAAATTACTGCCTTCACCTTGGCCGGATCCGGCGAAAGCTGTCCCCGCACCACCACGAACCCCAGGAAGGAAATGGAGGAGGTGTGGAACTCGCACTTCTCGACCTTAACAAAAAGCCGGATCTCCAGGAGCCGTTAGAGAACAAGCCGGACATGCTAGACGTGCTCCTCCTCTGACTCAGAAAAGATCAATATGTCATCCAGGTAAACAAAAATGAACTTATTCAGCATGTCCCAGAGCACGTCATTGATTAGGGACTGAAACACAGCGGGGGTGTTGTAAAGTCCGAAGGGCATCACGAGGTATTCGAAATGTCCCAACGGGGCATTGAAAGCCGTCTTCCACTCATCCCCTTCTCGAATCCGCACCAGATGGTACGCACTGCGAAGATCCAGCTTGGGAAAAACCTGGGCCCAGTGGAGAGGGGCGAAGGCTGCGTCGAGGAGGGGCAGTGGATACTTGTTCCTAATAACAATCTCATTCAATGCCCGATAGTCGATGCAGGGGCGCAGCATATCATCTTTCTTTTGTACAAACCCAACTGGAGAGAAGGAGGGCCAAATCAGACCGGATGCTAGGGACTCCCCTATATAGTTCTTCATCGCCTCTCATTCCACCCTGGAGAGGTTGTATAGCCGGCTTGACGGTAAGGTGGCCCCGGGGAGGAGATCAATGGCACAGTCATACGGGTGATGGGGTGGAAGGGAGAGTGCACGCTGCTTGCAGAAAACCTCACCTAGGTCATGGTACTCCTTCGGGACCTGGGGCAGGTCTGGGATCTCCTGGGCGGGAACCGAGGCCCCTGACAAGGGGGTGACCACCAAACGAAGACAGTTGGTGTGGCAGGCCACACTCCAGCTCACCAGTCTCCCGGTCGACCAGTCGAACTGAGGGTTGTGTCGGGCTAGCCACGGAGCCCCGAAGACTCCTGGGGATGAGGAGGACCAGATGAGGAAGAAACTGATTTGTTCACGATGAGACGACGAGGGTGATAGTCTGGGTCCGTTGCGTTATCCTGGCCAGAACCTCCCCGTCGAGACCCAGAATGGTCTTCGTTTCAGGCAGCGTGTCGACGGGAAGGCAGGCCTGCTGGGCCAGGTCCTGGCTGATGAAGTTGTCATTCATGCCCGAGTCCACCAGGAAAGCCCTAGACACAGTCTCATGCCCCCAAATGAGCGTGCTAGACAGGGTTAGACGGGCCAGAGGTGAGCAGGATGAGGAACCGCTCGCCAACACTCCTGCCGGTGTTGACGAGCTTAATCTCCGTGAGGAGCTGGTCGTGCTGGCCCAGCAACCTTCCCAGAGCCTCCAACATACAGCACACTGCGTCCTGATCCGCCGGGTCCATACTGGTTGGAGTGTGATGTTATGGTCGGTTGTACCAGGACCCGAAAGCAGGCAACACGTAGTGGAGGATGGTGTCTGAGAAACACCTTTATTGAAGGTTAACAAGAACAGTTTGATCCAAGAGAGGCGTAGAGACCTCAACAGAGTCCAAACACAAGTCCACAAAGAAAAACTCACCACAATAGTCTAAAAACGAGAACTCAGGGTTTCGCAAGGGAACAAAACACTCCAACGCTGGTAAACGGGAGTTCACTCTTTAAATAAGAGGCTAGATTGCCGATAGAAAGCAGGTGCGTCAGCCTGCGGCACCAGCTGCGGCTGGAGAATGGCTCCACCACGCCCCCTGCAGGAAGAAACCCGCAACGAAGCTCCCAGAAGCTGGGAACCCAACAGTTTTCTCACTTTTCGTTTCTACATTTTTTTTAAAATCAACCCCAAAAAACAACAAACTTGTTTTATTGTTTGTTGAAATATCGGTTTGACTGGTTCTGTACATATCTACATATATAAATATATGAACATAGAATATAAATATATAGTATGAATAAATTTAAGTGAAGACTAACTTTGGTCTGTTGTTTTTGTTCACATTGTACAGTTAATGTCTGACCTTCTCTCCACCCATATGAGCACACATGTAAATAGAAATGACCTTAAAGATGTAAACAGATATGGATATGTCTCCACCTTCACAGGTCAGTGAACACCTCGGTTTGAATGAAGCAAAACAAATGCAAACTAGCGTTAGCATGAGGGGGTGATGGACACTTTAAATTGCTGTTACAAACACTGTTTCTCTTGCTGCTTTCTTTGGGATCAGCTAGGATTTTTTTTTGGTCTTAATATGAACATTTTAGCCATTGTTTTCTTTTTAGCTCTTTTCTTGAAATAAGCTTTTAAAAAGGTAAATTCTTTTCCAAACTTTACATATAAAAACCAACGTCATCTCCTTAGTTCATGGCCGCCAAGTACACAGGTGGAGCCACGACGTCGGAGCACCTGTTGGCGTTTGTGAGTATTTTTCTTTTGTAGTTAAATTAGTAATTAAGGTAAAAGACTGCAATGTTTTTCACATTTTGCTATAATAAAGCTTATTCTGGAGCTCCAAGCTGTGAAACATGGCAGCTCGTCAACACTGGGTTTTTCAAAAATGGAGGCAGGAGGTGTTCACGCTGAGTGGTGATCAGAATATTAACAAAAACCTGGGATTAATAGTTGCACACTTTAGAACAAGAGACTAAAAGATCTTTTTTTGCTCTTTGTTCTCTTTCTTTGTATTTATTCTTAAAGAATCTATCTTAAATTTGGGAGCTTGTGTGTATTATTGACCTCGGTCCTTCTCGCTCTGCAGTGGCCCTTTAATATGGATCGTTGTGTGATTCTGATGCTCTTCACGTCAGGTAGGAACCAGAACATTATTATTGTGTATTCTTGACCAACACTGAGCCTAAAAAGACACAAATACCCACATATGACAGGTCCAACAGATCTCCAATTACCCAGCCACTAAACCATTAAACCACTGGGATTTTTTTTGTTACACTCCTAAATTTTTGCTGTTGGACATTCTTGGAGAAAGCTGTTTTTGGGTTTCACTTTTCTGCACCTGCTGCGTTTGTCCTTCTCTCTCCTCAGGCTTCGGCTCCAGCTGCAGCTCTCACCTCTCGCTGAGAACATATCACATCATTACCAAAGGTCTGACTTGGGAAGGTGCTCAGCAATACTGCAGGGAGAATTTCCAAGACCTGGCGACCTTTGAAAGCATGGATGACGTCAACAGCATTACAGAGCTGTATGACTGGTCCTGGATTGGACTGCACGAATACTCCAAATCCTGGAAAACCATGAGCAAGGACATCAACTCCTGGAGATGGTCGCTGACCGGAGAGGGGAGCCGGACTGGGTACTACAAATGGAGGGACTCTGAACCAGATAACCACATGCTGATGGAACATTGTGTCGGCATGAAGCCTGGCGGGAATTGGTTCGACGACTCCTGCCAGAGGGAGAAGAGATTTGTCTGTTACGATGGTAAGAAAATGATAATCAAATCATGAAAAGTTCACTTTCCCCCTGAAACTTTGCCCTCATTTACGGGGGTTAACGAATGGCTGTTATGTTGCAGTGGTGGAGGGAAAGAACGCCTACGTGCACGTCTCAGAAGTGAGATCCTGGTATTCTGCTCTGACGTACTGCAGGCAACACCACATCGGCTTCCCGGTGATAGAAAACAGTGATCAACAGAAACTGGTCCATTCTGCCATCCCGTCATATAGCGACGCTCCCATTTGGCTCGGGCTGTACAGAGTACCCTGGGTCTGGTCTGACGGAAGCCAAAGCTCCTACAGAAATTGGAGCAGCTCCAAATCTGAAAATTACAAGGATGAAAAGTTATGCGTATCTGCCAAGTCTAATTCTGAATGGTCTGACTTCAACTGTAGCTCTGATCGCCCGTTCATCTGCCAACAAGGTGACTCAGAGAGCAGGTGGACTTGCTTTGGGTTTGGTTGGTGGAACCCGGCCGACTGATCCGTGGGTTTGTGGTTAAGTTTCAGAATTGACGACGCTGGTCAGCTTGAGGATGGAGAGCTCGGCGGACTTATCCGACTCAACCATCAACCAGCAGCTCCTGCACCAGGTAAAGCGACTTCTGTACTTCTGTTATTTCAACAGGTGTAAATTGATTGTTTCCCTCTTCAGCTGGGAGCAGCGTTGCTACGTCTGGGATGGACGAACGTCCATCTGCAGTGGAAAAGTGGGCCCAGCCAGCAGCAGAGCCTCACATCCCCTGAATACTCCCCCTCATGCTGAAGCTCACGGGCTCTTGGATAACAGGATGAGAGGGACGCCACCGGAGCGTCGACAGCGTCTGAACGGGCTCCATCTGATGATGCTTTTCAAGTGTAAATGAACCGAAATGTGATCATTTACTGTGTTGGCTGTTGTGACTCCTGCTGTCCTTTCTCCTCTTCATCCCCTTTTAGTTTGCTCTTAGTTTGCTCTTATTCACACGTGATCGTCGCTCCTGGTTCCACGTGATCGCCTTTGATCAACAGATGTTTTGATCGTTGCCTGGATTTTCTTTAAAGCTGTTGTTGTCTGATCTGGTGTCACTGCAAGTTTCATGAATCTCAGACAGACAGACAGACAGACAGACAGACAGACAGACAGACAGACAGACAGACAGACAGACAGACAGATAGATAGATAGATAGATAGATAGATAGATAGATAGATAGATAGATAGATAGATAGATACATAGATAGACAGACAGACAGACGTATCCATTCACTTCTATCCTTGTGAGGACCCTCATATACATATTACATTCCACAGCTCTTTACCCTGACTCCCTGACCTTCACCCCCCGACTCTGATCCTGACCTAAACTCTACTCGAACCTCAACCTTAAATCCAGGTCTTGATCCTCAAACAGCCCTTTGCTGTCGTGATGACCGGTCAAAATGTCCTCACCTCTCAAAAATGTCCTCTGTTCTTTGTTAGTAGAATGTGGATTTTGGTACTCAGTATGTAGCAAATACATGAACTCACACACTCACACACACATCGACAAAAGCAGGCCTTGTGTTCAGGGCTCAGGCAGTATTGCCACATGGATCAGGCTTAAGATCCATCCCTGGACAGCTTTGACACACGTCTTGTGTCCCTGCTGCAATAAAACGTCCCTCAGACATGTTGTGAGCTGCAGCACACTGACTGGAGAACTGACTTCAGGCCCAGTTGTTTGCTTTACCTAGAAGTGTAGTGACCTACATAGAGGAGCGTGTGTTATGTGGAGGCGGCCCCGGGCAGCGATAGGGCGACGGTGGCGGTTCCTCCCATCCACATGTTCCTGCTCCTCTTGCACACATTATATAAATACGTCACATGTTGCAGACAGGTGGCTGCTATGTAACCGCTTCCTGGCGGCTGAGTAATAAGATCTGGCCTGCGATGTTTGCACGCTGGTGATGTAGGGCAGCCAGGGCGGGCGAGGAAGGCTGAGGCTGAGCTCTTACATAACGCAGAGCAGCTCTCACGTGCACGGCTGCATGAGTCCAGTCAGTAGGACGCACAGAGACACGCTGACACTGTTACCACAGCAGGAGGATCAAGTCATTCACACCGCTCATTCCATCCATCTTGCAGAAACAACTATTTATACTTGATTCCATAATGCTGTTGCCATGGTGATATTGGATTCACATAGTCTATCCAAAGACGAGGGGAGCAATGAGGAAAAGTGTTACTGTCTCTACTACGTCATGGCAGCCTTTTAAACCCATTTCTGTGTGCAGATTATAGAATTAAGTGGATTTACCACCAGTTGTGTTGTCATACACATCTGCTTATTGACTTTATACCAAATCCACGTTTATTTACGCACGTTCTGGGCCAGTGAATAATTATCTTACAAATCTATACGACTTCCCCTCAGTGTCAGCATTATTGACGGTAGACACCAGGGTCAACCTGATACAGAAACGCTGAAAGTAAATAAAATCTAATATAAATACTGGGCTCAGTGAACACAACAGGCGTGAACAGAACAGAAACGGGATCCCGATGACGTCACACAGTGCAGGTATATAGTTGGAAACAAAGCAGCATCAGGTTTGTAATCCCATTTATTAATTGACACCCCCCACCACCACGCACACAGACACACAGACACAGACACAGACACAGACACAGACACAGACACAGACACAGACACAGACACACACACACACACACACACCCACGCACACGCACACACACACACACACCGCCACTCCTCCCCCTGTGTGTGTCAATGCTGGTTCCTACTTCCTCGTGTGGCGAATGTGTGGTACTGCAACGCAAATGGCTATTACTGTATCATACAGAAGAGATAAAAAGTTTGTTTCTAATTTGAAAAATGACAAAACTTTAATTAAGTATTAAATTTGGTAATTTTTCTGCTGTGATAAGATTAAGCAGGTAACTTAATTCTTCTTTCCTGATAGCTGGCTTACTGGACCTTTGTCCCATCTGCACATGGGATCTCTGGAGATCTGTCAGAGCCACTGGATTCTCAGTTGCCTCTGTTTAGGTTATTAGATCCTCTTCTCCTGAGGGTTCAGGTTGCGCTCTCAGGACGTGGGTTTCACTGCCAAATGTGAGAGACCTTGAACAGACAGGAGAGTGTCTACTTGGAGTTGACCTCAGGTGGACTTTAGTGAAGATACCTCTCAAATACGATCAAGGTCCTGGAGCTTAAGGTCCAGGGGCCTCTTAAAGTTCAGATTTGACTCATCTTATTCTGGAATGCTGGGTGTTGACATGTTGTGAGATCCACCCGAATCCAAACGGATCTCAAAATATCAAACAATGGCAATGGCGACAAATCCCGCAGAATCTGAACAAGTACAAGAGCAAGTACAGGCTCACAAGTACACTTTGTTTTTTAAATTAAAAATAAAATCCCTCAACTTCAGTATAGTTTTCACATGCGTTTGAGGAAGGTGCTGCTGTTTTAACTGAGCTCCACCTTTGGGTGAGTAGAAGAAGCCGGTGGAGGAGGGTGGGGGCCCTCAGACCTGCCAAATGACGGTTCAGGTGATGACCTGGGTCCTCAGGTGAAGCAGTTCAGGCGTGTCTGACAAAGGTTGTTATTATTAGCAGTATTGTTGGAAGGTATAGGTGGGGGAAACCTGTTGACCTGGATGTTTGGGTGTGTTCTGGCTGAGCACAATGCAGAAACCGTTGGGCTTCTTTGAATTTTTCACGTGCTGCAAAACACAAAAGGAAAATCTATTTGTGGAAAGAAGCTTGCAGACATTTGAAATTAGCTTTGGCAGCCAGATGGAATATTTCATCTCTCTCTCTCTCTCTCTCTCTCTCTCTCTCTCTCTCTCTCTCTCTCTCTCTCTCTCTCTCTCTCTCTCTCTCTCTCTCTCTCTTGGCACAACCGCAGCTGGACACGGATGTGCAATCAGACCAAAACAGCAGGCTCACAGCTCGTACATTTACACACGCACGTCTGACTATTTCTATCCTCAATCACATCAAGCCCAAAGACCAGGAACATTTGACGTACTCATGATTCTGGAGGAACTAAAGAAAAACAATTAGAAGAATGAGAACTCCAAAGTACAGCAAGCCCAAAGCAGAACAACTGGAAGAACTGAACGTCCATCTAAAAATAAAAACGAGCTTATTCTGCTCTCATAATCAGCATTCTTATTATAAAATATGTACTGCACTCATCATTTTAACACCAGATGTATTTCTGTGACTGTACTCTAATATGAGCTGAAAAGCCTTCAGCAAGCAGAGAGCCCTCAATTTTATTTGAGCAATTATTAATTATATCTATTTCCTTCCATGTGCTTTTGAATCTGCTAAATCATGTCTTTTTGTTGTAATGGTACAGTAAAATATTAATTCGCTTATAATCTTTCTGATTTAACTGCAATTTTGTAAAATTGATTATTGCACCCAGAGGGAGAAAAATACAAATATGTGACAGGTGTTTAGGAATTTAATGTTTTATTAATAAAAAGTCAAAACATAATTTGAACACATCCTTCAGAAAAATGTAGTTTCTTCGAGGCAGAAAAGCTTGACTAAAAGCACTCTGGAGCCTTTCAGAGGACTTGATATCTGATAGCTGCACGTTTTCTGACTGTTGATGCAACAGGCTGCAACACACAGGGTCATCTTACCAACTACTACACACACACAAAAACACACACACCCACACAGAAAGAGAGAGAGAAATGTGATCTGGATTGTACCAAACACATCTGAACACATGGCTGAAGTGGTGTGCATCTGAGCAGGGCCCAAAGATCCCTGAGATAAACCCTAAAAGCTGTTCTTCAGGTCATTTGATAACCTTGAGCAGGGGCTCCGTTACTTTTCCTGCCGGCTTAATTTAAGGCAGTTACATATGAAGTTTGTTTTCATTCTTTTACCTGTTGCTATCACGTTCTTACGTAAAAACTGGAAACAAAAAGAACTAACTGAAGATTTAACCAGCAGATACACACGAAAAACTACCGAATGTAAATCAGTGTCGCTGGAATATCGCGAGAACAGGCGGAAACAAAAAGTTATCGCGATGCTGCTGCGTCCCCACTTTGAAATTCACCAAATATCTACGCCAGTAATTTGGCGTAACCGTCTCGATCCTCGAGGGCGCTGCGAGCCTCAAACTGCGTAACTCAGCCCAATGTCGCGATTTTTTAAATCGTGACTTTCCTTTGTCAAACCCGGCTAATCTAAACATCTGTAGTGACGTTTCCCGGTGTTGTTGGAGACTTTTCTTCTGTTTCTGCCCTCAGCCAGCAGGGGGTGCTGCCGTGAGCTCCTCCCCCGTTTCAACGCGCTCATAGGCGGTCAGGCTCCCAGCAGCGTCCCGCTGTGTGAAATCCAAGGCGCACAGTCTGTCATCCTGTAGGCTCTAAAAATAATAATAATAAAAAGCCAGACTTATTATTTCGTTTCAATTTCAGTAGCATCAAAAACTATCATAGAAGCTTTGATGTTTAAGATCTCAATGAGTATCCAAGGTAGTTTTCTTTGTCAGCACGTCAGTTCAGAACTGAAGAAGCCTTCTGGATAGAAGGTGAAACGTCTTCAAAGAGAAGAAATACAGTCCAGTTGACAAAGAAAACTACCTTGGATAACTATGACCTGGATGATTAGAATCTACACAGACATATCTCAATGAGCAAAGGCCCGAGGTCCTCTTAAAGTCTGGCCTGTGGAGAGGCTGTAATTGAAAAGTAGCGAACCTTTGGCCAACGCTGGGCATTACAGGAGTGTTCATTAGTGTGCGCGGACCTCCGACGAAATCAATAAAAGAAAACCTAGGTAAGATATTGGAAAGAGAAGACACGGTCATGTTTTCCTCAATCCCAGTCGTGGTATGTCCCACTGTGCGGTAGTGTAGCATCTAGAATAGTATCCCACCCTCTGCTAAAACGAATAAAGGACGGCCAAATATATAACGCGGGGATATAACGTGCGGTCATTAATTGCTGATGTGTAATTATACAAAGCATTAGCAGGTTGACCTAATTCAACGGCAAAAATCAACCACAAACAGAATTAACATGTTAAAAGTTTACATGCAATTCAAGACACATTTGAGGTTGGTTTCTTTTCCCTAATTTTTGTCTCTCCCGCATGAATCTTCTTGCCAATACAATAACCCGCAAATCGATGATTATGCAAATATGACGATGACGTCACGCAGCGCCGCCCGGACAGCCAATCAGGGCACAGCTTGTTGAGGAGTTGGCAACGGCGCGTTCGGAGGCGGCAGAAAGTGTCAGCGCTATGGGTAAGACTGCTGCTCCTATATTCTCGTCGATTTTTTTCCTCCACCGAGCGGTCTCGTAATCTTTAATCGGCCACGGTTTGTCTCGTGTTATTAGACGACGGAACATTTGTGGTTTGCCGCTGTTGGGCTTGTGCAGTTGTCTGAGCAACCAACGCCCAGTCGTCCGCCTCCACTTTGAGGGCTAGCTAGTTAGCTCGTTAGCTGTTAGCTTGAGCTCTGGTATGAAGCTGCGTGAGCTAACCGGAATGTCATTTCCTGTCTTTAGCTATTTTAGTGTGTCACTTGCGGGGTGACACGGTAATCGTCGTTAAGTTCCATTTGTAAAGGACGTTGTGTTTTTAAAGGGTCTTCGAATACCAGCAGTGCAACTAAAGGGACACTTTATTGTTGTGTTGGGTGAAATAGCTCGGGTTCACGCTGTCTCGTTTAGCCCCGAGTAGACGCGAAATATCATCTTATTGTGCGGTGGAATGCTCCTTAAACATAGTTTGTGCTCAGCCCCCATCGTGGACAGGGCTAAACCCCGCAGAAATATCCTCCTGCAGAGTTTTATTTCGAATGCTGAAATCAATCGGTAAAGTGGGTCAACCACCACCACATCAATTGCGTTGTTAAAATGGTCGACTGCATCCATGTGTGTGATCAATACAGCCATTAAAGCCACATAACGTGAGAATTTAGATTAGGCATGCAAGTCAAGAGGACGCTTCCCGTTAGGGTATAAAGAGGTTAGTGGTGCCATGTAATCTGGATTAAAGCGGATCTCAGAGGGTATGTTTTGACTCTCAGGTCGATGTCTGCAGCCTGACCTGTAACTTCAGTCCCAATAGTGGACGTGGTGGAGTTTATTTCACCTGGAATGAGCAGAATGGCGTGTGGAGGAAACCATTTTGAACCGTGCACAGAGTGTTTTATCATTCTTTCAGCTGCCACCACTTCCGCTGTGAGAGGTGACAGTCAGGAAACAGACGGTCCTGGTGAAATAGCAGCTCAGCTTCAGCCGTAAGGATGGAGGCCCACATTCAGGCCCATCTGATCCATAACTAATCAAATAGGCACCTTAGGGAGTCAGGATGGGTGAAGGTTGAATATAGAACAGGTGCTCGTCTGCTTTTGTTTGTGGGGTGGTAATAAATATGGGCCACCATGTCAGAAATGTTCTTTCACTGGTGTGTGTGTGTGTGTGTGTGTGTTTGATTGATTGCCAGACATTGATTCTCAGTTGCTTTTTTTTTTTTTTTTCCTTTTTTTTTCCGGCCCTGAAAATACTGGCTGTCACGATCATCCTGCACCAACCTCCATGAAACAGCTGTAAGTATTCAGAAATCACCCGGCGTGGGATTCATTTTAGATCTGATAAATCAGCAGAGCGTTTGTGCCTGTGAACTGTAAAAGCATCAAATCAAAATAGAATACAAGTCACCCGTGAAATGAAGTGTTTAGTAAATCAGGATGGGCTCTATTTCCAACTGTAATTAGGCTTCAGATTTAGAGGCTTGTTGATCTACTAAACCAAAAAGCATGAAAAGTTTAGGTCTGATTCAGGTGCGAAAGAATCTATTTCTCTGTGGGTTTGATGTGTTGTTTTTTTTCCCTCTCCCGCAGCAGCAAAAGAATCTGGAGGGATATGTTGGCTTTGGAAACCTCCCCAACCAAGTGTACAGGAAGTCTGTGAAGAGGGGGTTTGAGTTCACCCTCATGGTTGTTGGTAAGAGCTTGAGGCTTTGTTCTCACACTTGCTTTAAAGCAATCATTGAGGTTGTGTTTATTACACCAGAAGGTTTTCCTGTATGTATGTGTGTGTGTGTGTGTGTGTGTGTGTGTGTGTGTGTGTGCGTGTGTGGGATGATTGTGCAGACAGCTCCAGGCTTTGTGCTATTAACTGCTGATTTGGAGAGAAGGAGAACATTACTGCCCTGTGATTTCAATTAGTCTTGAGCCGTTTCAGAAGATTTACTTGAGGCAGCAGCAAATGAATTGAAAATGCAAACGGCCCCTTGAAATGCTTGGTTGTGATGTTTGACAACTGGCCAAGACCCTCTTTGACAGATCAGTCCCTATTTGGAAGGAAAATGTGTCCTCGGGTCATAATCGTTTCCTGTGGCGGGGCCAGCAGAATTTCTACCCAGCATGCATCTAAGAATGTATCCTCTGGTGCATTCGGCGCCTCATTTTTGTTGATTTTGGGCATTCTTGTGCGAGATTTCAGCTGGTGTGTAGCTTTGTTCTGAGAGCATTCAGAAATGTCCTCTAAGTTTGGTCTTTTTAAGAGAAAAGCTTTCATTAAATTAAGTTCAGAAAAGCAGCAGGGGGGTTTTTGGGAGTTGTTGAATGTGGCCCTTGTTTTCAATTTTTACAATTTCCATATTCTGGGGATAAAAGCAGCAAAGCAGCAGCTCTGCTGGGCTCTGCAGAGCCGTGAGCCCACAGGAATGTATAGATTTTCACATCTGTCGGGGACTTCATCTATTAACCCTTCCTCATCCTCACCTCGGCACTCTTCTGTTGTGCTAGTGGGGTTGGGAGAATGTTGAATGGACTTGTGACAGTCAGCCAAGGCCGTGAGCCTCGCTGCTCATTTCCACTCGTGATTGTTCTCATTGAGTTTGGAAATGTGAGAACAATGACCAAGCCTTCCGGAACGCTCCGCAGCACATGACGAGAACCATTGTCTCCGCTCCGGCTGTTCAGCCCAATCCAAACTAATTTATGAATGACTTTCTCAGTAAAAGGCTAATTGTGTATACATAGTTTGCTTTTGGTTTGATGTGAACGTTGTCAAATGTTCAAGACTTTAGTCCAGGACTACAGATACAGAGATTAGCCAGATGACGCTCACTATGTCTGAAGTGCTGATTTGTCTTTTATGTTTCTTTTTTTCCAGGAGAATCAGGGCTGGGCAAGTCCACCTTGATCAACTCTCTGTTCCTAACAGACCTGTACTCACCAGAGTTCCCTGGACCTTCCCACCGGATCAAAAAGACTGTTCAGGTACGTTCAGGACTCCACTAGCGCTCAGGTCAGATCATTTTATTACTGTGCTTAAAATGAGGCCAGTAAAGGCGGATTACTGAAAGTACTCTGAGACTGTCTGTTACAGCTCACTTTGTGGCTCCAAGGTCATTTCCTTGTTCTTAAACAGACATTTTCTTCCTTGATTTTCTTTTCTTCCCTGAGCAGCAAGCGTAGCATACATGGCGCTAGCATGGGGTGGTCCGTGTTACAGCGTTTTATGTGGATATAAGGGAGTTGACGCTGATGCTAACACACGAGCACTTTGTCATTCGGTTCCTGTCTCAGGTGGAGCAGTCCAAAGTTTTGGTGAAGGAGGGAGGCGTCCAGCTGCTGCTCACAATTGTCGACACTCCAGGGTTTGGTGATGCTGTTGACAACAGCAACTGGTAAAGAGAACCAAGACCTTAGCTCAACGCGTTGCGGTCCTCTGAGTTCTAACCCTTAACTGCTGTTGTTTGTGTAATGCAGCTGGCAGCCTGTCATTGACCACATAGACAGCAAGTTTGAAGACTACCTGAACTCAGAGTCCCGGGTGAACAGACGCCAGATGCCCGACAGCAGAATTCACTGCTGTCTGTACTTCATTGCTCCTTCAGGACACGGGTAAGTCCAAACTCCAAATGAGCCCTGCTACCATTAACATACCCCTATTGGCCCCGTAGGGCAGACTTTTCTGGCTAAAGATGCAGGCACAGTCATGTCGTGCCACTCATACCTTAACGGCCATCAGCATATGCGTGATATTGATATGTTTTCTCTCTACTTCCTCCTTTGAGGCGCCATCTGATCACGAGAGACTAAGATAAGACTTTTAAAACATACTGGAGGAATGTAGATTTCAGTAGGATGGAGCTCAGCCTTAACTACTTTCCTTTAAAACCTCTTCATCTGAGTTGGATAGAGTTGAATCAGTTCAGGATCTTTAGGTTTATTTATTTTAATGTATTTAGGAATGCTTTTTTTTATATAATCATTCTTTCAATAATGGTGGGATAGTTTTTTCTTTTAATGTTTTTCCGTAATACTTGGCTACAGGGATGGTGAGGAGGACGGATCCATTAAAGAACTGCTCAGGGTTAGACAGACTAAAATAACACGGCAGCCATTCTAAAACACACATTCGCTCCCGTCTCCACACAGATTGAAGCCATTGGATGTGGAGTTCATGAAACGGTTGCATGAGAAAGTTAATGTCATCCCGCTGATCGCCAAAGCAGATACCCTCACCCAGAGGAATGTCAACAGTTCAAGAAGCAGGTCAGTAGTTTCCCTGGCTCGACGCTGCCTGCCGGAGCTGCGCACAGAAAAGGCCCGCTTTCTGCGCTTCATAACACGAACCCGTTACCGCTGTTAAAAAATAGCCCCCCCCTGCCTCGGCAGCCGAGATGCTGCGTCCCATCTGTGCAGAACCCTTAAAGACGCTCTCTTTTGCCAGATCATGCGAGAAATTCAAGAGCACAAAATCAAGATCTACGAATTCCCCGAGACGGGTGATGAAGAGGAGAACAGGCTAGTGAAGAAGATAAAGGTACCGACCCCCCCCCCCCCCCCCCCCCCCCCCCCCCCCCCCCCCCCCCCCCCCCCCCCCCCCCCCCCCCCCCCGCCTCACCTTTATGATGCGCACTCATCAAGTCAGTCCTGCTTCAATATAAAACTTTTTCTTTCCCAAGGACAAGCTGCCACTGGCTGTAGTGGGAAGCAACACCATTATTGAAGTGAACAACAAGAAAGTCAGAGTAGGCAGTACCCCTGGGGGTCGCAGAAAGGTACTGGAACCATCGACTTTAGCAGAAACATGTGCAATATATGTAGTGACACCATAATGATATGAATTACTCTCCATTGTAGTGAAAACAGTGACCACTGTGACTTCACCATCCTCAGGGACATGCTCATCAGGTCCGAAGCACTTGAACGGTCAATCCCAGCACCGTTGTGCCGCCCCAAACCTAACGTCATTTATTTGTGTCTCCAGAACTCACATGCAAGACCTGAAGGATTGTGACAAACAAACGTCCACTATGAAAACTACCGCAGCAGGAAGCTCGCTGCGGTCACCTACAACGGCGTGGACAACAACAGAGCTAAAGGTCCAATGTCCACCAAGTAAGTCCTGACAGACTCCCGCACAGAGAGCAGTCGCATAGAAGACGGGCGTATCGAGGCCTCCGCCGCTCCGTTCACACATGAAGCGCGGAGCAGCATGCAGCTACTCTACGTGCTCAGCCGGTCCAGACCCGAGCCGTTTTATGGGGCCAAGCTCCTGTGACGTGACACGCTTCGACTATCAAAGCTGCCACTCGCAGTAGCGCTGGGGCCAAAGTGGTGATAGTTGAATCCTTAATTAGGTTAGGTTTGCAGGTGTCCTGGATGAGAATGTGACGGAGTCGTACTGCGCTCAGCCGTGCCGCGGTGCAGAGGAAGGAGCTGGGCGTCCCGCTGTGGCCACGGCTTCAGATTATGTGTCACCGTTTAGGAACACTTTCATTCAGGGAGCTCCTTTGTCGTCCATTTTGATGCCTCTAATAAGTGTGGATGCTTCAACGTTTCCTGTTAATGAGTAATCGCTAACTCGCTGGGCAAACGTCGGAGCGACACACATCCCACAGGCTCTCGCGCTCCACTAACACACAGCTGAGTAGCGTGACCGTTGGCTTCATTCATTCACTCATTCACTCATTCATTCGACTGTTTGTGGAAACGTTTTGCTTAATCACACATTTCAGTGCATGCCCTCATTACTGCATGTTGTCTGTGCGCCTGTGATTTTGTTTGTTTCTGTTTTTTTAGAATTGACACAGTTGACGGAATGTAAGTGGTTTTTAAACTTACTTCTCAGATCCTTATTCCGTCCCCTTCCTCCGCACTCTCGTTTTCGTTGATCTCTCACCCCTCGCTGTTGATTTGGTCTCCTGGATTCCTGCTGTTCTTACATGTTTTCAGGATGTGTAAGTGGAAAATGGTCACTTTAATGTAGCTGAGAGAACAGTTGCTGGTGTTTTATTGTAGTTCTCCCCCAAACATCTGTAAAGAAATTCTTCTCTGCAACTTGATCTGCAGCTGCAGCTGCTGCTGTTTGTCACAGCTGGTGTCGGAGACCTGACCATGCAGCTCAAGTGCTTCAGTCCTGGGGGACCCTGGGGGACCAGACTTGGTCCAGTTACCCTGGAGAACTTTGACAAACATGTCATCTGAAATCAGATGGATTTAAGTATTTAGCCCCAATTCTGTAGTGAATTATTCACGATAACTGTGCAAGTATCCACCAGTAACTCGGCTAAATGGCTGCGCAGAATCAAAAATGGTTCTCGATCTCTCCGGAGAGCTGAAATATGATGACGGTAAAATTCCTGATTAGGTACAAACCAGAATCACAGGGAGCCTCTCATGTGTCAGGTCTCTGTTCACACTGCACCAGAGCATCAGTCGGCTTCACTAATATTTAACCCAGCAGCTCCGCTTCACCTGCTCCTTTCATTTAGATCCTACTGGTTGGTCCCTGTTGACTTCTCTGTCACCCTTTATGGAGCCCCCCCTGCCCCAATTCTACCCCCACTGCTGTGGTGCTTCTATAAAAGGGGGCTTGTGATGTGATGTAGTGCTGGTGTAAACTGTGTCCAGGAGTCCTTTGGCCCAGATGGAGGAAGAAAGACGGGAGCACGTGAATAAGATGAAGAAGATGGAGATGGAGATGGAACAGGTGTTTGAAATGAAAGTCAAGGAAAGGTGCAGAAGCTGAAGGACTCTGAGGCTGAGGTGAGCGACACCAAACACATGGAATGGACATCACTTCATAATGTCATGCTAACTAAGTGTTAGCTACCATACTTGGAAATGAAAGGTCACGTGATGCCAGTTGCACGTCCGTCGACTCCAGAGGGTCTCCTGTAGTCTGATGTGTTCCACTGTCCTGCTTGTCTCTCCCTGTAGCTTCAGAGACGCCATGAGCAGATGAAGAGAACTTGGAAGCCCAGCAACAAAGAGCTGGAGGAAAAAGAGGCGCGTATTTGAGGAGGAGAGAGCAAACTTGGGAGGCCCAGCAGCGCATGGAACAGCAGAAACTTGAAGCCTCCAGGTAGATGCTTCACAGTGACACCATGTTGTGGATACGCGAACAACATCATGTGGGTTTCGAGCAGCAAACATGTCAGCTTTTTGTGAGGTTAAACGGGACCCGAGAGAATCATGACAGGTCCACCTTTAATGGTGACCCATAATGTGGAACAAGTCCCATCTTTTAGAGGGGGGAAATTAAGAGCTAAAGTACTGTGGTTGCACAGATCAGTGGTGATCTGAAGAGCTGGGATTTCTCTCATTACAAGCTGCTCTTCTAATAAACTATAATGTATTTTGGTGCTCTTGAAGGAAGAATTGAATCTTTGCAGGGTTGGTTGCAGGATCAGCAGGTGGTAAATGTCCTTAGAAATGAGTGCAGATGATTGGTTGTGTGGATGTATTGAGACCGATGTTACAGCTTCTCTCTTTCCCTCCTTCAGGACTCTGGAGAAAAAACAAAAGAAAGGCAAAATCTTTAAGAGACAGTCGGCAGCAGCACCGCAGCTCAATTAATTGTTTGCCAACTTCAGGACACAACTTTTATGGCACTGACATCACCCTCCTCCTCCTCCTCCCTCCTCCTGCTCCTCGCCCCTTTTCAAACCGCTCCTGTGCGCCTGCTTCAGCCGCTGAAGGAGGGCACAGAGAGGAGTACGAGGAGATGGATGGTGGCCTTCATGTTCTACAGAAACCCCACAACGGAGCCCCCTGGCTGCCTCCTAATTGAAGAATGTGTCTTCCCTTGATCAGAGCAAAGATAAACCTCTTTTACAAAGGCCAAACGCATTCTTATGATTCTAGTTATTATTGGTTGTTACTGTTGCATACTGTAAGGACTCCCACTTCCTGCTCTTTTTCGTTCATCCTAAGGGTTTGTTTTTAATGTACACAGTTTTCCAGAGCAGAAGTCCTCCCATGAGTCATATCTGTGTACAATCAAGTTGTGGTGACTTATGTTTACAGCAAAGCTTCCAAAATATAACCTGATCTTTAGTTATGTATTAAAGTATTGTTTTTGTGCATCTGGTAAAACTATTAACCCTCAAAGAAAATACAGAAAACAAGACAACACGTGCCATTTTTTAGATATTTTTAAAATGGCTAAACCCCTCTGAAATTTACTGCTTTCCTCTTGTGTTTAGCTATTTGCACTAGCCTTGGACCATCATTTATAACGTCATAAGTGTTAGTGTTTATTTTTATATACTGAGCCAGCTTAAGTCCTAACTTTTGTACGTTTGAAAATTCAGCGCCTGCTGTCGGGGCAACTTTTCACATATATAACGATCCCCGGTGCTTAAAAATATACTCTGGCAGCAATAGTTCAGTCAGTGGAACCAGCAGCAAACGAAGAGGCAACAAACACAATTTTGCTTTGGCCATATATTCCATTTCTGTATTTTTTGTATTGTACAAAGTTACCTAATAAACCAGTGATCATACTGAGACGAGGGTGGTTTATTGCGCAAGCGCCTGTGTTCAGGTACCAGGCTCACTCGCTCCTGCAGTTCTAATATTCGCCGCTAGTGGCGCCGAGGGCCCAGTGTCCTGATACCGACCTGACCGGAAGAGATGATCCACCAGAACCCCCCAGAAGCCAGTCTGAGTGGGGGATAAAGTTATTCGGGTTGCTGTGGAGATAAGAAGTCGTGTTTGTGTGACCAAACCCAGGGAAAACTGCCCCAGCGAACCACACAATGGTCCTAATGGACATTAACTGGCCGCGTGTGACATGAAGGCAGTTTGCCCTTTTTGTCCTCTCGAGGCCACCGTAGGCTGCCAGGACCTTCGCTCGGTTCGAACAGTTTGTTTACGTCCGGACATGGACAGAACCGAGTCCTGAGCTGTCACAGAGAGGGTCCAGTCCCTCTAAACATGGTTGTGTGGTGGTGGACGCTCTGGATGTGGTTTCTTGTTCCAGGTCCAGGAAGTTCAGTTCGAGCGAAACCGAAACTGATTGGCGATGAACTTTCCTCGGATTTTGAAGCCAATGCGCTCATGTTGCGATCCCCCCAAAAGGACCCTGACAGACTGGTCCAGACCAGGGGACCTCGCAGACTCCTTCACTGTCCGAACCTTGGATGGGCAGTTCTCGTATGAGCCCGGGCTCTCCGGGGGCCACTCATCATCCACACCTTCACCAACAAGTCTGGATTTCTGGAGTGCCTGTGGAGCTCCGAGTCTTCCCTGAGGAGCCTGGTGGAGGATCTGCCCGACAGCGCGCAGCTGCTCCTCCTCTCCCTCGACGAATCAGCCCTCAGCGATGTGACCTGGATGAGGGAGCAGGTTCTGCGGGTCGCCGCCGCGAGCAGGTGCCAACAGTCACCCCGCTACAGTCAGACACCCTTAAACTGGCGCACGCGGGCTTGAGGGACACTTCATGCACTTAACACGGTGCCATTTGTGCCCTGAATAAGTTTATGCGCGCTGTTGTGCATAAACTTGTAGTCCCGGTGCGTGCGTGTGCAAACCTGGACTCCTTGTGTGGACACAAACACGTGTAACATTCGTTTGATCAGCACCTGCTTTGATTCCTTTTGCTCGAGCCGTTTAAAGAAGGTGGTACACTGTCGGACCGCGGCATCATGCTTGTTCCCCCCTCCCGCCTGTTCCCACAGTAAGAAGGAGGTTCTGTCCAGGCTGCACTTCTGCCCCTTGCCGGTCTTCTCTCTGGGAACGGATCCCCCTTGTGTTGTATTCCTGGGGGCTGCGTGTCTCGCGGGCCTGCGGCCTCACCCAGGCCGTATTCACGTCAGATGGGTAGGAAGATGATCAGAATTACCAGCAGATTATCTGGAATCTCTAAACAGCTGCCCTCCCTCTGCCGCTGTAAATGTTACGGCTTTAAATCCCCATTTTGAAAACACCAAGACATTTTTAATGTTGAAGAAGAATCCTGCTGCCTTTGAAGCATTCCGACCTACAGAGAACCGATGTCCTCTGCTCCAGAAAGCACAACTGTGACAGTTGAAATGTTTACAGAATGGAAAATGCCTGTGATCTCCAAGAGGCCTGGACGCCAGGTATGACTGGCTCACCACGCGCTGGAGCCCGAAGTCCTATCAGCTGCTGGCTGCAGGTGGACGGCTGCAGTCACGTCCCCTCCGTGGCCCGGCGCCGTGGCGTGGCTGTCGGAGGGCAACTGCTCCTTTTTCACAAAGGTCTGTTCATGGTGTTCACCCAAACTGCTGCTGGAACATCCAGCTTGTCCTCTGCTCCCCCCCACCACCCTACAAGGCTTCATGTATACCGCTAACAAAGGCTGCTTTTGCTTCAGTTTTCTCTGCTAAAATGCCATTAAATCTGAGCGCATGCATCTAGTAGTTGCCTCTTAATGATCATTTTAAAATGGATGCTGGTACCGCTGCCACCGTTTTTTGTTCCCTGCAGGTGCAGAATATGGCCAACGCCAACGCCTCGGGGGTCCTCATCCACACGCTTGCTGGGGATCCCATCCAGGACATGAACTGTGTGGAGGAGGAATGCAACACCACGCTGCAGATCCCTGCTGCCATGGTGCACCCGGAGCCTTCGGTCGTGCAGGCGCTCCAGTAAGATCCACACTGCTCCGCTTCTCACACATGAACGAAGAATGTTAAGATCGACCGTGGGATTCTCCGTCCATCCTCCTCTTTGGTTATTCCTACGCTTCTGGAAGTAGAAGTAGAACTTCTTATTTGCTTCTGATTAAAGGTCTGGGCATCCGGTGTACGTGTCCTTCCAGATCACCCCATCCCCAAACACCTTCTTTGCTATTAACCAGCAGGGGGTTCTGGCAGAGATGGGCTGGTTCCTTTACCCCTCCTTCAGCTTTGTCAACTGGCAAGCTCAGTGGTAAGATTGAGGCTACTTTATTAAGCTAAGCTTTGGTTCTTACATGTCAGTGTTCACAAATGGCTTTTTCAGTACGAGAAGAGTACCTGGTGAACGCCATCCCAGTAGTTCCACCTGGTTTTCTCAACCACGAGTGAAAATGTCTTCACGTCTTCCGCCAGGTTTGATTTCTACACCGAGCTACAGACCAACTGCAGATGCCCGCAAAGGTCCGTTCCTGTCTTCGACAAAGTGAAGATGCAGGGGGGAGAGGGGCGCCGTGGCCACGGTCGACATGCCCCAGGGTTTGTTGCCTCACTGTTGTGAGATCACGTCACTTGTTGCCAAACCAGAGTTGAAAAACCATTTCATTCCCACTCAAAAGCCACCTGGAAAACCGCTGCTTCCCGAAGGTCTCCTTAATTCGAGGCCTTTAGGTGGCATCTGTATTTTCCAACAGTGTGGAAAAACCTGAACAGTCAGTATATTGGGGTTGTCAGCTGACCCTGTTGGCCACATTCTCAGATAAAAAATGGCTGTTTAACCCTGATTGACACTAAATGCAGAGCGATGAGGGGTCAGGTCAGATCAACGCGGCTTGTTTTCCTGCAGGACTGTCAGACTTCGCGGTGCTCCAGCTCGATGCGTCCCTCATGTGTCCGGGCAGGAGAGACTCGTCCTGTGCTCACTGGGATCGTACGGTGCAGCTCTTCGTCTGCTGTGATCAGCTCAGTCCATTCTGCAACACGGAGCTGGGCCCGGTGGATCACCGCCTTCCGAGGTCACATGTTCATTTAAAAACCATCCAACATTTACGGTCCTGCTAACATTAGGATGAACGCATCTTTTTCCTAACAGAGGGACTGGACGCTGGCTGACGGATGGTGTCTCCGTTGCTTCCCTCTGCTGGACGGGCCGAAGTGTACCCTGACCATTAAAGACGGCGCCATGGGCCATGCCCTGGATCATCTCCCTAACCTGAGATTCAGCATCGGCAATCAGACGAGTATTTAACTCGTACCACGATGATAGTCGATGACTCGACCTATAGTGCTATAATCGGCGTTTATGTCTCAGATGATGGGGAGGAGGTGCTCCGCCCCTTCAGAGTGATGTCACTGTACAGTGGGGGAACATTCGACAAAAACTACAACAGCAGATATGAGCCGGTCAAGTTCTTCGTCCCTGCACCCACCAGGAAGGTAGACAGAGGTCTCAGTGATGACTCTGTAAAAAGCTCCTTTCTGAGTGTGGGTTTGTTTTCAGGTGGAGCTCTATGCTGTTATCACGGCGCACGGCAGCGACGACCACAACTGTGGAGAGTTTTGTGTCACATCCCACCACTCCTGCTCAACGCTGCTTTTAATAACAGCCTCACATTTGACTCTGCAGGTGAGTAACGGCGAATGATGTCTGAGTGTGATGGGGACGGTTGAGCTGTCCAGGGCCCATCACTCTCATCTGGCGAGCCTATTAGGGGGGGTGTATAGCACTCTATCTTCAAACATTAATCAAATTTACCTGACGAGAAAAAAACTTGTGGATAGGCGTGTGATGAGGCTATGAACCACCAGGGGGCGGCAGAGACGTTTTCATCGCACAAAGATTAGAACTGGAAATCAGTTAATGACATTCGGGTGTTTTTTTGTTATCCTTGCAACTTTTGTCTTGTTTTTCATGCTTCATCAGGAACACCACTGGGCTGTACCACATGGGTGAAAGAGGGCGCTGTACCAAATGAGCACGGAACATGGCTGTATGGACGAGGTGGCTGGTGCGATGGACTACAGGTGGACCCCTGGAGGGTCGATGTCACCAAACAGGTACGGTCAGCCACGGAGACGAGGCTCATCCATTTTAGGGAACATAACTAGTGTGATTGAGTCAGCTGCACGCATCTTTTTTCTGTTGAAAATAATCTTACAGTCCAGCGGCTCCGAAAGATTCTTAAGTGAACATAAAAGCTTTCGAGTTGTGAGACAAACTCACTAAAATTAAACCTAAATTAGCAATTACAGATTCGATTGAGAAAATGAATCATCATAAATGATCTATTAACTGTATTTTCGGTTCTTGGCCTCCAGTTTTAAAGTTGTTTTTTCCATGAACAATCTACTGTACCTGTATCAGACCTGGTAAAGATAATGTTAACTAATCGTGTGTGATTATCTGAATGAATAGATGATTGTTGTGTCTTTTACCCCCAGAAATCTCAATAATAAGCATTTCAGAGACAGATAGTGGTAAAAATGCAATTGTCTGAATCTAATCCCTAGAAGGAATTCTAATTGATGATTTACTTAGTCGGCTACTTTGGCTGGTTGATTTGCCATATATTGAGTGACCATATCATCTAATTCCCTCATGTTGGTCAGTTTGTTTAGCTGCTGGGTGTGATGGGTGTGTTGAGCATGCGTCTGCTTCTGTCCTCCTGCAGCTCAACACCAGCGGGTCCAACTCCATCATCTACTTTGGCTTGTTTGAGGGACACGATCCTAGTCCATCCAAAGACCCTGGATACATCATCATGTCTTCTTTCCTTGTCTTTTACAAATGATTCCACTTTTACAGATGCAGTTTAAATGAAAGTTAATTTAAACCAAAGATGACAGCTGTCATTCTTGACTGTCTCCAGAACAAGTAGCCTTTGGAGTTGACACTAAATGTAACTGGGAAAAATCCAGTGTGGCTCTTCCTGTCTTATTCTGTCACAAATTTACGCCGATCACGAGATTATTCATTAAAACTTAAATCAAACTCAAAACAGCTGAGACATCATCACAGCTTTTTACTGTCTTAATAGCCCCGTATGGATTAACTTACTTTGTTTTTGTGGTGGTTTAAAACTTGATGTTTGAGGGGAAGTTCAACAGCTAAAATGGGATATTTTGTCCATGGATACACCCCCCTCTCCCCGTCCGTTGACCAGCTGGTCTCATTGTCTCAGTGGAACCATGCGAGAACAGAAAACTAATGCATTTAAGGGCAACACATTCAAGGTTTCAGTAAAATCGCACATTACCTGTCCAACCCAGAGAGTGTTTGAGATCCAACATTAGATAATATAGAATCTGAAGTGAAATCTTTACTGGACCGATCCACACTGGACCATCCACTTTAATATCTTTGAAGTACTTTACAATATTTAAAATAACATAAAATAGAATATAAATTTCTTTTCATTTTTCTCTTATCCTATATAGAGTGTTTGCTGATAGGCAGGCGATCAAAACAATTCCCGTGTCCCCGGTGTTGAAAAAGAACGTGAACCAACCAGGAACCAATGAGCAGCTGACGTGTCTCAGGCGTCGGAAGTTTTTGTGTGACACACAACAATCCTTCAGGCTCGAAATGATGTTTATGCTAAACCTACGCTAACTTTGCTGCCCTCTATTTGTCTTAGTAAGTAAAAGTGAATCGTTAAAACAATTGGTAGCAAGAGTTTTTTGTTTTTTTTTTACCAGCGAACTGAATCAGCATGAGATTATTTCTTCTTATTTGAACTCTTTCCAATCGTTAGCAATAGCTTAGGTTAGCACGTGTACAGAAGTTAGGAGCGCTGAAACACTTTTGACGTATCTCAACAATCTCGGATTGCTCTGATATATGTTTCAAGCAAATAAGATGCGATCTTATTTGTGTGTGTTTTTAAAGGTCCCTGCACATTGTTTTGAAACTTCACAATTTGACGTAGCGCTATTGTAACGCATTTCTGGAATTTTACACGATGTACTTGGTTTGTTTAAAGGACAAACCGCACTTTTTGCAGGACTATTATTGTGCATTTAAATACTCGTATCTCTGTCAGTTTTGTTTATTATCTAGGTTCAACCGTTCGCCTGTGGTCTCTGCGACATGAGTGGCTCCAAGCCGGACATTCTGTGGTCTCCCCACCACCCGGACAGATATGTCATCTGTGACTCTGAACTGGGACTGTATCGTATCGGACCAGTGGGCAGCGCAGAAACCAAAGTTGGCTCTCTTCCGCTGTCTGAAGAAACCGCTGCCACATTATTAGCCATCAACTCTGACACCCCGTATATGAAATGTGTTGCCTGGTACCCAAAACATGAGCCCGAGTGTTTACTAGCTGTGGGACAAGCTAATGGCAGAGTCGTGCTCACCAGCCTGGGTCAAAGCCACAACTCCACCTGCAAAGAGCTGGTGGGAAAAGAATTTGTTCCCAAGCACGCCCGTCAATGTAACACTTTAGCCTGGAATCCAGTGGACAGCAACTTGCTGGCCGCTGGCTTGGACAAGCACAGGGCAGATTTCTCTGTCCTGATATGGGACATCAGCACCAAGTTCTCACCAGAGGCCAGTGTCTCTGCGGAGAAGATTCGCCTCTCCTCTTTGGATTTAGACTCAAACTCGGTGGTGACAAAACCCTTGTATGAGTTAGGTCAGAATGATGCCTGCCTGTCCCTCTGCTGGCTCTTACGTGACTCCAAGCTGCTGTTGGCCGGCATGCACAGAAACCTCGCTATTTTTGACCTGAGGAACACAAGTCAGAAAACTTTTGTCAACACCAAGGCCATTCAGGGGGTTACAGTTGACCCACACTTCCATGACCGGGTGGCCTCTTTCTACGAGGGTCAGGTGGCCATCTGGGATCTGAGGAAGTTTGAAAAGCCTGTACTCACACTCACTGAGCAGCCCAAACCCTCACTAAGGTACACCGCTGTTACCTACCTATCAACACATTTTGCCCTGAGTTTTTTGGAAGTATGTTTAATATGCAGAGTGTTTTCTGTCATCGTGCAACTTCTTTTTCAGGTGGCATGGTGTCCAACACGTACTGGCCTGTTGGCCACGCTGACTCGTGACAGCAACATCATCCGTCTGTATGACATGCAGCATACTCCGACACCCATCGGTGATGAAACGGAGCCCACCATCATCGAACGAAGCGTGCATCCATGTGAAACCCAGATTGGCAGCTTTGCCTGGCACCCGTTCTCTCAGAACCGCATGGTGGTGGTGTCGGCGGCCAATCGGGTCATGACGGACTTTATCGTGTTTGAGCGCATCTCTCTGGCCTGGAGCCCCACCACAGCGCTGATGTGGGCGTGTGGCCGTCACCTGTATAACTGTGTGGAGGACGGGGCAGAGGGAGCAGAGAGCGCCATCGAGAAAGACATCGCCACGAAGATGCGGCAGAGAGCTCAGTCCAGGTACGGCCATGATACCGCCCAGGTGTGGAAAAACCACCTGCTGGCAGGAGGGAAAGACCCCCAGCTCAAGTCCTTGTGGTTTGACCTGTTTTATATCCTTTTGATTCAAACATCAAAGAAAAACATGCAGCAGACAAAGAGAGTCGGATCATTAATCCAAGCCATGTTCATCAGACACCGGGGGGGGGGGGGTAGAGGACACTTTGACAAAAGATAGTCTGGCACAGGAGGGCGGAAGGAGCAGGTGAGACAATACAGGTGAGACCCATGAGGGTAATTAGGTGAGGTGAGGTGTGCAGGGATAGGATGAGAAAAAAAGGGAGGAGGACAGGACAAGAGGAGCAGGAGTGAAGGAGGACAGGACAAGAGGAGCAGGAGTGAAGGAGGACAGGACAAGAGGAGCAGGAGTGAAGGAGGACAGGACAAGAGGAGCAGGAGTGAAGGAGGACAGGACAAGAGTACAGTGGCAGGATGGAAAAACCCAGTAAATCAAGGACACAGCAGAGGGACCTTAACAGTGGCCGTGCACTACTGGATTTTACACTATTTGCTAGAATCTGAATTAGGACTAGTCGCTGTGATCCTGAGGCCTCATCGTTCAATTTAAAATTTGGAGGTTTGTGCTTTTACTTGAACTAGTTTTGGTTCGTAGTTGATTTCAGCGTCCACCTGTTGTCTGAGTTATTCTGGATTTCCTATATAAGTGTCACATATGAAGCGATGTGCTGAGGACGTGGAGCTGAAGGTGCAGGGGAACAAACAGTCTGTGGTCTACTCTGGTATCAAGAACATTGTGAAGACCTCCTCTGGTAAGTCACAGTAAAAATGGCGTAAATGGTTAGCATGATTTAACGCCTCAAATATAGTTGACCTTGTCCTTGAATGAAGGAGTACGCAGTTCAGTCACGGCTCTTCTCTCAGGCACAACCGAGAGCCGTCGGTGCTGGAGTGGTTCGGACCGGCAGACGGATGTTTTGCGGTACACCAGCGAGGAACGCAGCCTGGCCCTGCAGCTCTGTGGCTGGATCAGCCGGGGGCCTGACATCGACGTGGAGGCGTTCCTGCGCTCGCTGGAGCAGGAGCGAGACTGGGAGCGAGCAGCTGCAGTAGCTCTGTTCAACCTGGACATCCGCCGAGCCATCCAGATCCTCAACAGGGGAGCCACTGATGAGAAAGGTCAGTAGAGTGGGAGGGGCTGGACGCAGGATTGATGCGTGATGACCCTGCAGCTGGAACACGGCTGGACTGAGCTGACCATCGGGGACTTTGACCTGTGACTTTCAAGGAGATGCAGTTTGTTTTCACAGGTTTTGGGCAGAAAATCTGAATAAAGCCAAGTGAAATACTCCTGTTACCCAAAGGATGGTTGAGGAGGACACTAGGACACTAGGACAACCTTAGGACAACCTTTATCCAGAAAAGCCTGTTTATGTCAACTCACTGTTTAAAACCAGGCTCAAAAGTACTGGAAAGAAATAAAGCAAATTCAGATATCCCAGATCTCCATAAATGGAGTATTCCAGTTAAAACGATTAATTAAATATTCTAATTACTTTGGAGCAAAATAATGTGAGTAAGATCAGTCGGAACCCAAATCCTGAAACCCACAGAGGACTAGATTCAGACTCAAAGTTGAAGGGGAGAAATTAGCCTGCCGCTGATCCAGCATCAGTGGAGACTGATGAGGCTCCGTTGTGTGTGGCACCTCCACGTGCCTGCATGGAGCCAAATAAACAGGACGTCCCAGACTGGTTTCAGCTGTCGGGACCTGCAGACACTCCAGCACATGTGGCTGGAGGTCTGACGCTGGGTCTCCGCGGCTCCTCGTGGTGCCTGGCAGCAGTCAGGGTTGCTCTGGCCACCACGAGGAGGTCTGAGGCTTTCCCCGACCATCACTGACCCGACCACAGTGTCTCCAGTTCTGGTCTTCTCTGCCTGGCTGATCAGGATGCACTGGGTGGTCAGAGGCAGGGAGACAATCCTTCACCTCTCAAAGCACCAGTTGCCCTGTTGATTGGAAGCTTTGTTCCGTTCATCTACAGCAGATACCATTGATCCACAATCATTACCGCTCCCTAACCCGACAGGTTGACGTACCAGCAGTGGGACGTTTCCTGATCGGTGTGTATCGACTGTTCCAAGCGTTCAGTTCAGTCCACGTAATCATTCACCAAGGTCATCGCAATCCATAAAGGTTTCGCGAAGAATCGAGGAGAGCGGCCAAACATCTTCCTGCTTCTTTCAGAGGTTTAATGAGCTTGTTGTTTGGGGTCGTAATGACTGCAGTAATAATGTCCTCTCCAACACAGGAAGTTGGTACATCATCAGTGTCGTCATTTTAATGTAGCAGATCAGCACTCAGATCTGCTTTTGATGTTTGTTTTGAGTCTTTTTGATGCCGAGACACTACAGATGGTTTCATTTCCATCAACGAACCCAGAAAGGTCGATGAATACTGAACGGTTTTCTTGGTTTTCGCAGGTGACCTGAACCTAAATGTGGTTGCCATGGCGTTGTCAGGCTACACCGACGAGAAGTCCTCTCTGTGGAGGGAGATGTGCAGCTCTCTGAGACTGCAGCTGAAGAACCCCTACCTTTGCGTCATGTTCGCATTCCTCACCAGTGAGCCTGGATCCTACGATGGCGTGCTGGTACCTGATCTCCTACCGGGGTGGAACTTTATGGGTTTTATTACAAACACATGCAGTGATGGAGAAACTCCCCTTTTCAATTAATAGCATTTGGTTTCTTCTTCCGTGAGATGTGCACCGATCAGGCACATGATGAAGTTAATGACCCTGATTTTCTCCTTGTGGTCTGAGTCACATCAGGCCTCTGCAAGTTGGACTGAGATGAGTGGGTCGACTTGAGGATTTGCTACCTCCACGCTGGTGTCAGACACCCCAGCAGGCCCTCGAGGGGCTCCAGGAGTCCATGACTCAAAGGGAGAAGCACAATAGTAGCTCATAATGTTGTGCCTGACCGGCGTTTGCTTTTAAAACTGCGGCGGTTTGATCTTCCCCCTGTCACAAATGTTCTAGCTGCCATCAGACCACCAACTTATTTACAGTTCAGATAAAAGCGATTAGTCAGCTTATAGTTTGTGTCCCGCCCTCTTAGCTGTTCCTGACAATCACACAAAACTAAAATCTCTTGATTACGAACACGATTTCTGACTAAACTTCTGACTAACTTTGTGTTCCAGTATGAAGGCAGTGTTGCTGTGAGAGACAGAGTTGCCTTTGCCTGTATGTTTCTTAATGACACACAGGTAACAACAATACCAATATGACTTTTCCCTCCTTCCATTTTGAAAGTTGTATTTTTTTTAAATTATTTGACAACTTACCTCAACTGCTTTTTTTTTGTCTGAAGTTGCCTCGATATATCGACAAACTAACCCATGAAATGAAGGAAGCAGGAAACCTGGAGGGGATCCTGCTGACGGGACTAACCAAAGAGGGGTGGAGCTCATGGAGACCTACGTGGACCGGACTGGAGACGTCCAAACCGCCAGCTTCTGCATGCTGAAGGTACACAGGCTAGTTAGACAAAACTCCCAGAGAAGTAGGAAATAACTTGGAATAAATCTTTCCGCAAGTGTTACTGAAAACAAGAATGCCAGTCTAGAAGCTGCTGACTCAGCAAGATTCTTTGACCAGGGGTCCGCGGGAGACGTTCTGAAAGACCCTCGCGTCCAGTGTTGGATTGAAAACTACCGCAACCTGTTGGATGCTTGGAGGTTCTGGCACAAACGGGCTGAGTTTGACATCCATCGAGGAAAGCTGGACCCCAGCTCCAAACCCTTGGCCCAGGTAAGACTGGCGACGGGTAAATACGTCGAATGGACTAACGAGCGCAGGATGAGTCCTTAATCCAGAGAAAGTCTAATGTTTCTGATCAAATGACCTCCTGCTGCCGTTTCCTGTCCTTCAGGTGTTTGTGAGCTGCAACTTCTGTGGGAAGTCCATCTCCTACAGCTGCTCGGCCATACCGCACCAAGGCCGTGGCTTCAGCCAGTACGGCGTCGGGGGCTCTCCCACCAAATCTAAAGTCACCAGCTGCCCCGGCTGCAGGAAACCTCTGCCCCGCTGTGCTCTGTGCCTCATGAACATGGGCACGCCTGTTTCCAACTGTCCAGGTAAACTGCAGCCGCGTGGGCCCGTTTCCCACCGAATTAAAGCCACTTTTTAGAAGAGAACTGCAGTTTGTTTCCTTCATGACATTAATAAAGTTAATAAAGTCAACCAGCTTTTATTCTCCACATTTAACAAATTATTTTGTGCCGAATAAAAAAGGCCGGCCTTTAAGGCCTCATGTATTTCCAACCAAAATATTCACTGTTGGAGTCTTTCCCCTAAAGAGAAATGCAGCAGGTTCACTGACATGAATGAGAGCAGCCAAGAGATGCCAGTTTCCTTATTTTGAAGAATGTCCGTTTCAGTTCCTTAATTTCCTCACGTGACATCTTCACGATAATATCTAGTTATCAGCCGAAGCTCCTTGATAACGTTTACTGGTCAAACACACGTTTCTTGGCAGGAACAGGGAAGTCCGAGGAGAAGGTTGGCCTGACAAGGGAGAACAAACTGGCCCAGTTCAACAACTGGTTCACCTGGTGCCACAACTGTCGCCACGGTGGCCACGCTGGTCACATGCTCAGCTGGTTCAGGTATCTTTATGCCCTTTTATGTTCATTCGCCAGGCTTTGTCCAGTCTGACCACACGTGAATCAATTATTCCAGCTCTCTATCGATGATATCGTGTGATTCACTGAGAACAGAATAACACAAGAACAATCAGAAGGAACTCAAATCATGAACCCACTGAGAACTTAATTTAGGCTCTTTATTAAAAGTAAGAGATCTCAGGCTCCAGGCAGCCCATAATCTAGTTAGAACGTCTGGGAATGCTGATAAGGAGCCTGATGGTCTCCTGGGGGTTGTCCTCCAGACCTGGTTTTGAGCCTCAGTCAGTTCCTGAACAGCTTGTTGTACAAAGTGGTGGCGTCAGTGCAACAATGTCTGATGTCCCAGAGGAGCTTGATTGGATTCAGCTCTGGGGAACCAGCGGGCTGGTCGATGGCATCGGTGCCTCTTGTCCCCCAGAACTGCAGATGTGGGCTCCTCTCAGTATGAATCAAAAGAACAATGAGGGGTCTCCTGGTATTCCTAAAATAGGAAGATAGTTCTTTATATTGTCTGTGTAACAGTGTTTGGTGTTTGTCTTCACAGAGACCACACGGAGTGCCCAGTTTCAGCCTGCACCTGTAAATGCATGCAGCTGGACACCACAGGGAACCTGGTGCCTTCTGACAGCAGCTAGACAGGAGATGTGAGAGCGAAGCCCACCCAGAGATGCCATGCTTTCGCTCCAAACCCCATGGCTGCAGCCCCTGGGTACAGGAGGGGGGGTCTACCTCTGGAGTGGTTGCCTTAACAATAACACCTGAGTGAATGTAAAGATGTAACAGATCTAATATAACTGAAGCTATAACACAAAGGGAGCCGAACGTGCTGATTGGAACCCGATTCAGGCGACTCATCTGGAGCTCTGAAGTTACCTCTGATTTACACCCGAACCAGCTGAATCAGTGCCTGTTTCACTTCAATCACTCGTGTAATTTTATTGCGATCTATCAGGATGGAAATGTCCTGGAACCTATCCAGGCTAAATCTGGAATCACCGGTGCTGATGGATCAATGATCTTTGTTTGATTTCAATATTTATCGTCTGTGTTGCGTCTTAACTAAGGATATTCACATACCTCATTAAAGCAGTATAGAGGAGCACTTGTCCTGTCCCACCCCTCCTTTGGCGTCCTACTAGCCTGGATGGGGAAACGCCCCCCCCAGCTCACTCTGGGCTCGTGGCTTTTTGAAAGGAGCTTGGCTGCAGGAGACCAGCTTCACACACCCACCTGCAGCGTGCACACCCCCCCGAGCACTCCCTTTCTCCCCATGTGGTGTCCAACTATGCGTGCACACCAGAACCGTCTGTGATGGCGAACGGCAGCATGTAAACTGTCCCTTCTCAGCCACCGTCCAGCATCTGGGCCCCTGCGTGGGAACATGCAGTGGCCGGTGGGAGTGACAGTGGTGAACTGTGTCATGTCAAGAAATAAAGTTGTTTGCCTTGGAAGCTTGGCCTGTTTCATATCTTTAGCTTCATATTAGATGAACTCAAATATTAAACGAGGATGTTTACATCAAATAACAAGTTTCAGCTCCTGATTAGTCGACGTATATGCACAATAGTCATGTTTGCACCACCCAATATTGTGTTGGTCCCCCTTTTACTGTCCAAACAGCCTGGACCCTTTGAATCATGGATCCTGGAGACCCCTGAAGGTCTGCTGGGGTATCTGACACCAGGATGGTGGCAGCAGATCTTAAGTTGAGGCGCCTCCATGGACCAGACTTGTTTGTCCAGCACATCCCCTAGAAGCTCGTAGGATTGAGTTCTGGAGTTTGGGGCCCAATCAACACCTCAAACTGTTGCTGTGCTCCTGATTCCTGGCAGGAAGCATCATCATGCTGGAAGGTTGGACATGGTCTCTGTTCAGGGGTCAGAAGGGACGTCCTGACCTCTCAGCAGATCCATGCGCCACAAAGCTGGATGTTCTGGCCCAATTCTCCCCAGACCAGCAATACCAGCAGATAATAATTGACATTTTATTTCAAAATGTGAGTTTAGAGGTCTCCTTAAACGCCACTGTGATGTTTCTTGTTTTTATGGAGAAAAAGGGGAAATAGTGACACCATTTCCTGTCTGATTTATTATCTGCTAAGGCCTTTTAGAAAATGCTCAGGGTGAAGCGACTAAATCTAAAAGTGAGGAACGCGTGATGATGATGAAGCAAGTTGAAACTCAATCCTTTAATGAAACGATCGGCTGAGGTGACAACATGAACAGGAAACACATGCTTCTTATTACCGATTCTTCTTGTAGGATATTTAAATATTCTGTTAAGATATTTGTCTCTCTAATTATAGTTAATGTTTATATACTCAAACCTTCTCAACACAGCTCAAACTAATATTTCCAAAAATCTCCCTGATGATTTTTGCCGTTGGCCAGAACCATCAGAACACCGGAGAGATCAGAAGCAGAGTTCTGCTGTTTTTATCCGCTTTAAATTTGAATATTTGCTTTGTCCACCTTCAGCAGCAGTTCCAGCAGCTCGTCTCTGTCTATGTCCTCCACACTGATGTCCTCTCATGGACGGACAACAGGTCCTCTGGATGGCTTGATCCCTGTACTGGGCCAGCCCATCACTCCCAGTATCCCAGCAGATTCTGTCCATCACAGCTGCTTCCAGCAGTAGTTAGAAGATTGTTTATTTTAAGGGCCAATTCAGCAAAATCTAAAGAAACTTGTTAAAAATGCCAAATGTTCTGATGGCTTTGGCCACCACCGTATATGAGATATATGTTAAAAAAACCAAATAAATTGCATCATCCACCATAATGCAAATCTGACATATTGTGTATTTAAACCTCATATTTGAATGTGTATTTTGAATGCATATTATGCAGGATTACTAGATTGATTCTTTTTAAAATGATCTTTGCATATTTCAGTCCTCAGACTGGATCAGTCACCCCCCCACCCCCAGCCTGTTTCTGCTCGGGTACTCTGCCTGGTAGCAGCTCCGACCTGCCCAACTCAGAGGAAGACTTATGCACTGTGAAGGTGTGTGTCAGTCCTGCCGACAGCATCGGGGTTGGACAGAGGGTCCAGATCTGCAAACAGGTTGAACCAAGCTGAAAGGTCCATGGGGCCGGTTCCTGGAGCCTCTGCAGGGCAATAAAGCCAACCATCAATGTCAATCAGCCCTTTAGGCAACAAAGAGGTTCAGCGTTTTGTCCAAGTCCCACCGAGTTAGTCTTACCTGTTGTTGGGGCTTTAGTCGGGTTCTGATCGGAACCAGATGTGTATCGTGCTTGTTGTGAGAAACACTGAGGAAACATCTCAGCCTGATCTGAAACTGTGGGTGGAGGACAGACAGACAGATGGACAGAAAGCATCATGTCCTCACACAATCGTTACTGATGTGGACACAGTCTGTCCAAAAGTATCACCAATGAAGTACAGTATCAGTACAGTAGTGATGAAGAGGAGGAGGAAGAGGGTTCGATGATTTCCACAGCAAACTTTCCTACCTGAGGAGGAACGCAGGTCAGTGTTGAAGCTGTTGTCCAGCAGCTGAGACGGCAGGAAGGAGTTGTCCTGCGGCTCTTCCTCAGCTGCCAAAGTCCAGCCGGTTGCGTCCTTGTTGTCTCCAAAGTCTGGATACAGGTCGCCTCCAACGGTGGCGGAGCAGCCCAGGATCTCCTGCAGTAAAGCCAGGCTGTCTTTTTCCCCTTCCAACTCTGGACAGTCATAGAAAGACCAGAATCAGCGAGGTGCTGGAGCTGGTTATCAAACCAGACTCCTGTTTTTACCGTCTCTTGTCGTGTCACTGGCATCTTCATCCCCTACCGGGACGAGTCTGTCGGCATAGCAGAAGAGAAAAGCAGCGTAGCTCAGCACGGTTCCTTGGTAACATCCAAATCGGGGTGGCTCACTCACCGGGCGGCTGTTTCCGAAGCATTTATTCCTTCCGGTGTTGCAGCTTTAACCTTTTCCTTCGCCGTCTTGTCTGTGCGGTCCTGTGGAGAGTGAGAAGGAACCTGCTTCAGAACAGACGGATGGACAGTTTAGAGGTGGCGGTGGCGGCCGTGCACACCCGCTGACCTGGACTGTGGAGAAGGCAGCATGGTGACTCCCCCTGAAGCTCTCATGAATAGCTGCCAGTTTGTGGGACGTCTTCTCCCAGAAGTGCAACAGTGTCGTCTGAAAGAGCAACAAAAGCCAAGAGGTCTCACTCTGCTCTTGCTTCATGAGACCATTAAAGGACCAGATCAGGTCCTGGAAATAAAAGCTGCCATGTTGATCTGGTGGGCCATCCTTTGATGTCAGCCCCAGATGTTCTCAGACTGAGGCCGTGGAGCGACATGGACCACGTGGAGCCTACCTGGGGTGGTTAAAACGTGAGACAGCAGGTTGCAGCGGCTGGCCCCCAGCAGGTCCACTTTCTGGCAGACGTCATTCTTCAGCTTGTCAAAGCTGGTTTTGGTGGAGCGCACCTGAGCTTGAACCTGAGGTACAAAAGAAAAGATGGTGACGTTGCTACAGTTGTGTCTTCTGACCTCTTGTGGCACGAACACGCTACTGTTGCTCCTTTCAACGATCAACGGGAAACATGGAACGCAGCACGATGGTGGTTTTGAGGTCGACGTCATCGGTCAAACCTTGCGGAACTTTTCCATCTGTTTGTGAGTGTCTGGATCGAGTTCCTGCGACACATCCTTCATCCAGAGCAGCGCTCCTCGGTATTCCGTCCTGGACTGCTCCATGTGGTTGACGGTCAGCCAGGTGTCTGAGATGGCTCGGTAGCGGAAGGTTTCCACCTCCTGGTACAGGCGGCACAGAGGGTTCCTCAGTGAGAGCCTGCAGGGTTCAAGGACGTGTTTGCATGTTTGGTTTGGACAGGCTGGAGCAGAAATGGCTGTTGCTCACCTCTGCTGGGAGGAAAAGCACAGAGCTTTTCCTGTTGCCTGCATGATCTTTCCGGCCCTGGTTTTGTCCCGGGAGCCCTGGGCTCTCAGGAAGACTCCCAGCTCGTTCTCCTCCTGAGAAAAATCTAAATAGAAAACATGGTTTATTGTGAAGCTTCACCCTTAAAGACCCAAGAAGCTCATGGATGAGCTCTGAACTGCTTCTGTTTTGGGGGTCAGGCAGGTCCTCTCCCTCCTGGAGGAGCTTAAACATTCCCGCACCGCTGCCTGTATTTATGCAGATGTTTCTGCACATCAGCACCATCAACAGATGTTTATATTTGTATCAGTACAGTTGTGGTTCTGGTTCTTTAAACGTACTGCAAATGCGCCTTTGATACTGCTCCGTAACCTTCAGCAGCTCCATGCATGTTCTCTGGATGGAATGGAAGACCTGCAGGACAGAAAACACATGTCAGCCATAAAACTGGTTCCAGGAAGGTGCTCCAATCATCTAGTAACAGTTGGATTGTTGGTTTCTCTAGAAGGTACATCAGGCAACCACTGATGTATGAAAACAGGCCTTTCAGCGTCTGCCTGGAGGACCAAATCTCCATCTGAGCTCTGGTCTACCAACACTACATCAACCACAGCTTCAGCCTTCTTCCTGACCTCTAACTTTCCATCCAGCTCTGCGTCGGACGCCACCACATGTTCATCCTCTTTCCTCCCGGAGACCTTGATGAGCGTCTGTTTGGTTCTCCAGTACTTCTGCTGGAACTTCTTCACCACCGACGAGTTCTGGTCTGGCATCAACCGGTCCAGAAGGTCCGGGGAGTAGCCGCTGCAACGTCACAGGAGTTAGCAACAGCGCGACGTGACTGCCGTGAGCGCTCAGAATGATTCAAAGAGACACTTACAGGCCTCCTGCCTCCATTTCTCAGGATTGACCTTTGGAGAAGAAGCAGATGTCAAATAGTTTTGTTTAGACCGACAGAGATCTACAGACGCACTTCAGAACACTTCATCTTCAAGGTTGAAGCCTTGTGCTAAAACAAACATCTAAACTAGTCCTTCATCCGCCCCCAAACACCCTGGAATGAATGCAGAAGAAGAGAAAATGTAACATGTTTAAGAAGAACTAAAACACAGCAAAGCTCAGCCTCGTTCCTCAGGAGCTGGTCGAAGCATGTTCTGATGTTCTGATGTTCAGATCCTCTCTGGTTCTACCAGGTTGGCTGGAGACGGTTGGACGGGGCATTTTCAGGTCTCTCAGGACTCCATGTCAGGACTCCTGAGTGTTCTTGGCTGAGTTTAAGCTGGTTGTCTTGTTGGAAGGAGAACCTTGAGCCCAGTCTGAGGTCATGGGAGGTCTTTAATCAGGTTTTAATCCAGGATCTCTCTGTTCTTTGGTCCATTCAGCTCCGCCCTGAACTGTCTTCCTGTCAGCCACTGAAAAACACCCCCACTGATGCTGCCCCCACCATCACTGATAGTCAGGAAGAAGGAAGTTCAACCTTGGCTCCATCAGAAAGAGAACCTGGTTTCCCAGTCTGGGAGACCTTTAGAAGCTTCTTCCTGGAAACACCAAATACTGATATGTCACCTACAAAGCTCAGATTGGTGTTGTGCTGCTGCGATGGTTGATCTTCTGGATCACTGGAGCTCAGCCAGTGTGATTGCTGAGTTCTTGGTTGCCTCCAGTTTGACCGCTGTGAGTCCTGGTTCTTCCAACCTTCTTCCACAGAGATCTCTGTGGAGGCCTCGGGGCTCTTGGGAACCTTCAGTCCTGTCTCTGAGCTCGCATCAGGTGGAGAAAACAGCTCAATGTTCCAGAGAAATGAAATCCTGCGCCACCAACGGGTGTCATAGAAAAGGTCTACATGAAAGCTTTCACATTTATAATATAATAAAAAAAGCAATAATCAGAAAAGCTGTTTCCCCTTCAAGCACATATCTTTATAGGTATTTAGATGTTTAGGTTCACGTGGTGCCACAACTGCAGATGCTTGATGGGAGATTTTGGGTGATCAACCCTCCTGGAGTATAATTCCAGCAGCATCGCGGTGGGAGGAGCTATAATCTAATGGATGAAAGGATCAAATGCCGCTATAGATTAACAGGTGAGCGGACGTATAGCCGCAGTTATGTTGCGTTATTCCAGGCCTGCAGATGAGTGCTGCAGCTGAAGCTCCAGCAGCAGATCGGGACCACCGTTCTTCTTCTAATTAAATCATTATTTTCGACCTCGAGCTTCGATCAACTTGAATTCGGTTCAATTAGAACCGAGTGAAAATGTAAAATGACCAACATTTCACATAACAGGACGACGCTCGGCGGCAGTAAAGAGGCGGCTCAGAAGCATCTCCCGTTTCATGTTGAGGAGGAAGAAAATGGATGAAAAGATGGAAATAAACAGGGTTGGTTGCTCACCTGCCTCTCTCGTGGATACAACAGAAAAGCCCGTTCTGTTCGGTTATCCTGTCGGTACATATAGATCCATATAGATCTGCTGCTCCGCGAATGTAAACACAGCTGCTGCGCCCTGCGCCCGGTGACGTCATCAGCGGGGCGGACAAACGGCCTTATTATTATTATAATTATTATAATTATAATAATAATAATTATTATTATGTTTCTCGGTGTGAGGCGGCACATTGTAAGTCGATGTTGAATCGTAGAGAGACGCTGAAATTGTCTTCAATAATTCATCCATTTGATATAAGATCAGATGTGAGTAGAAAGCGGAATCTGTGTAAATATATATACATTTTTATAATATTGTAATATTTTTTCCCGCAAATGCGCATTTTCCTTATATTAATGAGCCATAACACTGTTTAATATTCTAACACAACCCTGAGTTTTCGATTACATTTGACTACATGACGCCCATAGAAACGGAATGATGATGATGATGATAATGATTATGAAGAATATGATCATGATGATGATGCTGAAGATGATGCTGATGATGCTGAAGAAGATGATGATCATGAAGATGATGCTGAAGATGATGATGATGATGCTGAAGAAAATTAGGATGATGATATAGAAGATCGTGATGATGAGGCTGAAGATGATGATGCTGAAGAAGAAGATGATGATGGTGATGATGATGGTGAAGAAGACGATGAAGAAGATGAAAATGGTGATGATGATGATGAAGATGATGATGATGAAGAGTCTTTCCTGTCTTGAAGGATCATCAGGTCATTCCATAAAACACAGAACCAACTCATTTATTTTCTTTTATTACAACGTTTTAATGGTTTTGGATCAACGTGCAATAATCGACCAGCTTTTAACAGCTGTTTATCATAATAACATTCTCTCACTTTTTATAATAAAGACTCAAAGACTGCTGACAGGTGCAGTCGTTGTGCATGTATCTCCATGGAGACGTTTCTCCTCCCTCTTCCTCATCCTCACCACTGCAGCTGGACCCATGAAGGAGGCTCACCATCATCATCATCATCAGAGGAGGAGGAGGAGGAGGAGGAGGAGGAAGGGAGGAGAGGAGGAGGAGGCAGAACATTTGGAGCTACAAAAGTGGTTTGTTGTTAAATGTAGTAAAAGGCAAAAAAAATTAACTGTTGATGCTGCTGCTGCTGGTGATGCTGCTGCTCTGCTGTTGCTATGGTTGCTGTTACTGCTTTCACTTTCAGTTTTCTTTAAAAAAAAACTTTTTTAAACTCTAATTGTATTTCTATCTCTAATTAAAGTAAACATTCTCTGTAATGAGAAGACTGGAAACATCTTGGACCATCCAGGCTCAGAGAATAAACATGCCTTTACTCCATGTCACCCTTCACATTAACAATTAAAAGTCCACATGTTGGTGAGAGGATGAAGACTCAAACACGTAGCATCAGAAGAAGCCTGAAGACACAGGTGACAGAGCTCAGCTTCCTCCTCAGCAGAACCTGCCTGAGCACCACAGATGATGAGATCAGTAAAAGCATTGGCCAGGGGAGAAACTCAAGGATGATTATAGATGTTCCAGTATGTGGGATGTTTTAGTGGACCATCAAAACACCCCCCACCCCCCAAATCCCTCGGTCTCCTCTTCCTCATAGAGAGCCCATCTGAGCTGAAGACCAGCTAGAAAAGATCATCAGCAGTAATTAAAAGAACAAACTCACTCCAGCTTCCTCTTCCAATCCTTCTAATATTTTAATATATTGTGTAGAGTTTCAGGGGGTTTGTCTTGATTACAGAGACGTCGATCAAAATATGGGGATACCAAATTGGCATCAAATGAAAAGAAAAACCAAAAAACAGTTACTTGAGTAAATGCAGCTGATGATTTGTATTTTAACTATTGACAGAGGAAAAGTAAAACGTAAAAATAAGTAATAATGATTTTTAAATTGTAAACGTGACCTTGATTCCCTGGTTAGCGCGGGGCCAGCATGTAGTTCCGTATTTGACCGAAGGGGGGCAGTGTAAGACAGAAGCGCGGCTCCTCCTAATGTGTCCTTTCTCCTTTTCGCGGCCCGAAGCTCTCATCTGCTCGCTTCAATTTATTTCATCACACGATGCTGCAGCTGATCTAATAGCATGTACGTTTTGTTGTCACCTAAAGGGAATTTCTTGTCACACTCCAAATTGATGTACTGGTTCGCAGCCTTGGACAGTATTTGTGCTGCACAGTCGCAGTGAGGATGTGAGCAGCATACAGCTCAGAGAGCCTCACACATTTTACACAGACTCCTACGAAAACAGCCGATTATGGCTTATATTTAAAAGAGCATAAGTAAAGGTTTGCAGGCTTAATCTGGCGACGAAGAAAGACACGTTGAACTCTTGATCTTTGGACAACTCCAAGGTTACGGTCTGCAGACAGTCTCCTCCTTTATCTTCTATACCTCCGTGCAACATGCTTGCTTCCAAACTGTGTTTAGAGCAGTAGATAAAAAACTTGGTGGCCATAGTATTGCCTGATTTCCTGGAGAAAGAGGTCCACTTTGCCACATTGCCCTTCAAAACCTCAACCTACCAATCAGTTCTGGAGGACAGGATACTTCCCCCGTAATGAGAGTCCTTCTTTGGGCCAAGATAGTATCAAACTAAAGAAGTTAAACATCAATCAGAGAGGATAACAATCAGGCCCACAAATTAAATAAGTTATGCAGCTTAATTCAATTAGGTGGGAGTCTAAGAGATCCGTTCTAATATTGATCGGCGCGAGCAATGATGTTGATTTTGCCTGACATTTTGATGGGGTAGCATGATTGGCTCCATCCATTCATCAGACTCCCCAGTGTCACACTGGCCCACACTTTAAGTCCCATTTTCTGGTAACACAGTCCAAACTGACTTATGAAGGTTTGCAACCCCCACTGACCTGACCTCAAATATCACTTAATTGCCTTTTTCCGTTCTACACTTGGTGTGGTGATGAGGAACCATGACATTTACATATCCACCACTCCATTCCAATCTCTCCACGCCTTCAGACACAGACTGCAGCTCAAAACAGGTCACAGGATCAAAAGTTTTGCCTGCAGGAGCCAATCCTTTAAATTTCTGCACCAAATGGTGTTTCTCTCTCTCTCTCTCGTCTCTCGTCTCTCTCTCGTCTGTCTGTCCCTCCTTCCCTGTTGCTCAGTCTTTATCGCCCCCTCTTCGCCCGTCTTTCTGTCTCACTCGTAACTCGCTGGAACATATTTAGATCCTGAGTAGAACTCCTCGGTGCCCACTCATCACTCTGCGTGGTGTTTGAAGATTACTACGCTCAGAGACATCCTCACTGGGCATCCAGGCAGCTTAGAGGCCAAAATCCATAATCCCTCACCCTTCATGGGAATTCTCCATG